>NC_051185.1:54878195-55082848 GCF_013339695.2 Rhipicephalus sanguineus
CTGGGCAGATGGTGTTTATGACAGTATGACTGAAAAAATAAAACACGTAAGGTGTGTTGACTAAATTGTTTTTATTTATAAAGAACATGCCAGATTTGGGCGTATAATTATTATTTTGTAAAAACAATTCTGTTGGATTGATGATCACTTATTTTTCGCGCTTGCGCGCCCTCTGGCGCTTGGTGAGAGCACTAGCTCGTTACGTAGTCGTGACGCACTTCCTGAGGCCAGATTTCACGGAGTGTCCCCTCTTAACTTTTTTTCTTTCTCTATGAGCATACCGCTCTCATTTCATGCGCTAAGCAGAACTGTAAATCCTGAACCCTTTTTATGGCGGTAGCAGTTGGTGACATCTTGGGTGCTCCGCAAGTTCCTCGCGGAGCACCCGATAATCACCCCCCAACAGGGTGGTCCATAAACTACAAAATGAAAATTTCAAAATGTAAATAAGCAACCCAGGAAGTGAAGTAAGGATTCCATTTGATAGACGTGATATATAAGCATAAGCTTATTAAAGAAAAAGGGCGAATTATCAGGACAATTATTTCAATTTAATTGAATGGCGGTAGGTGCGGTTCGAAACTAGAGAACCGAACAGTGTGGTTCACCCTGCAACGATTCACGTTTGGTCGCTAAGTAGGACCCTAATGTAGGGCTACGCAACACACGTGGAATGGTTAACATCAATTAGGGGCATAATCACGCTCTCCAAAGCCCATAATTTAACTCCCATTCGTGTTCGGAGGACGGCTTTTGCGGCGATGGTGTCCTCTGCAACAGTTGAGCGATCCGTTGAATTGCGCTACTGCACCATCGCTATACACTAGTGCATCATTTCAGCAGAAGTTGAGAGAGGCGCTGACGTCAATACGTAGTGTGCGCCTGCCTCCGTCTTTGCTGAGAAGCAACCCTGCTGCAGAATATTTCTCTTTATCAGAGTGCTAAATGATTTGGGCGAATAGATACGCGTCCCTATACTGTTGTAACGAGCGCAAACATTTCCTAGCACTACTGGTGGTAAGCCTGCCTTCAAACATCGCTCGTTGGCACATTGCTATATTACAGAACTGCCAATGTTGCTGTAACAACAGACGAACCCCACTGGCGCAGCTCTGAATCTCTCATTAAACGAGAAGGGTGCTCCACGTTCTTCGTTAATTAACAGTAATAATTAAAGTCCATGAAACTATATTTTAACCAGCCCGCAAGCGAGACGCAGATATATTTTGTGTGTGGTTCACAAGAATAGAGAAAGAAAAAGAATAATCACGTGCAGCTTCCATGATTATATTTTTAAAATTTCATTTCATTCATTATCTCTTGTGCCGCTGCGCTGGACTTGTACAACATCGCCGGACTCTCCGGTGCGCCTTTAGAAGACTTGATGATCGCCTCTTACTGAAGGAAATATCTTGGGAACCTGGCCTCGAAAGTTCATCAGCTGAGAAAGCCACACGAGCTCTTCTACAGTTCTTGAAGGCAACGAAATTGAGCTACCGCCTGTGATAAGCTGCACTATGTTTGTGTTGTTAAGTGTGTACACTGATAGTTTGATATTCCGCTCTGCTTCTATTACTTTCTTATTCGTCTCCCCACGTGTAAGGTTGCAAACTGGAACGCTTTCCAGTTAACATATCTGCATTTTCAGTATTCCTTCTCTTTCTCTTTCTTTCTTGCCACAATGGCACTATACTCAAAAGCTTGGGACGTCTGCTTACCTTTCGCGAAATGTGCGCATTCGTGCACGCATGCGCTTGGCAGATGCGGCAGAAGTATACAAATGCACCGCGACATTAAAGGTCCTCCTAAAAAGATTTCCAGGAATAATATGAAAAAAAATTTACCAGATGGCTATGGTAGGCTTTAAAATGCGGACGGTCGCCAATAGAACTATGGACAAAGCCCAGCGCAAAAGCTGCTTCGCATCTAAAAATTTCATCATCTCCCACAAAGGGAACCATGTGGGGATGCGAAGGAGCGCATGGGTCCACTTAAAGTTCCGTTTCATCCGGGCACGGGCTCCTTGCCCGATGTTAACGCGTCCTTACATGTGAAGCACACTATGAATTCACTGTAGTTGCTGTTGCTGTTACTCCTCCCGAACTCTTGTTCGGGAGGAGTGTTGTTGAACACGCCACGCGGGTTCATCGCGCGTCTGCAGAATCTCGTTCCCCGACGCCATCACGTGATTGTTCAGAGAGTGTAAGGGGGAGAGGCCACAGCGTCTTACCCAGCCCCCTTACACAGGCCCGAACGCGCTAGCGCGTGCCAGCGCGTTCTGACTAGGATACAACGCGTTGGTTCATCGCGCGTCTGCAGAATCTCGTTCGCCGACGCCGTCACAATATTGCTGAGAGAGTGTAAGGGGGAGAGGCCACAGCATCTACCCAGCCCCTTACACAGGCCCGAAACGCGCTAGCGCGTGCCAGTACACGTGGTTTTGTCTGCGTTACGCCAAGCTAGGACAGCATAGCGCAGAGCACTTTAGGGGCCCGGGCCCCTAAAGTGGCTCTGCGCGTATCATCATCAAGGCAATCGAAGAACAAGGCGAAGAAGACTTCTCCTTGGCGCGAGCGCGCGCTCATATGTTACAGAGGCTTTGGTAGGTTTTTAGAAAGCAGACAGTCGCCGATGGAACTACGGACAAAGCCAGCGCTAAAGCTGCTTCGCATCTAAAAACGCCAGGCCTGCGCGGAAAAGCGCAGCACAGTCACAGCGAAAGGTGGAAGAGCGGCATTTCTCGATCCCGTTATAAACTCTCTCGTGGCTACTAATACAAGTGCAACAAGCAACGTACCCAACTACGCCACAAATCATAATTTTTATGAGGTTGGAAGCACCCACCACGACATTATTCGTCGTTCTGCGGAGAAGCAAGGTACCATGTGTAAGGCATTATGTGCACTTTGTTGATGCGACGGTTGATGACAATGAAGAATTGTGGCTGAGCCCTTTGTAATAGTTTGGAAGCATTAAACGACCCACTACAGTAAAACCTCGGTGATACGATCACGACTCGTACGAATTTCGGGGTGATACGAATTTTTCTGTGGTCCCGGCCAAGGCCCATTAACCTGCAATGTATTAGAGTACGGTTGTTGCGAATCGATTTGGCCGCCGACGTTTGATACGAACGTACGCGAGCGCACAGGTAGGAACAGGGGCTTCACGCGCTGTCGTGGAAGACGCGGCAGTCACGCGCGGGCGCGGGCATGCGCGACCATCAACGGTGCGTCGTTGCCTAGAGATAGTGCACGCGAATTTTGGAGGCCTTTATGCGCCTTCGCGTTTATATTACAGATGACGTTGACGTCGCGCTTTCTTTTTTCTTTTTCGACGTGGTTGACGCGTGCTGCTGTGCTCGATGCAGCAGCGTCTTTGTAGTGTGTTAACACGTGCCTGCCACGTCGATGCAAGCCTTGACCCGGCAATCAGACGTTCTATGAAACAAGACTGAAACTTGGGCTCTGGGTCCGTCATGAAGTCCCATGAAACGTGGACGAAGACCCCTAGAGACGAAGCGGACGGTCTTGGCGAAGGAGCTTGGCCTCTATCTGTCGTGTGCAAAGCGCTTCTTAAGTCACTTTCGCCGCAGTACTCTGGTATCATGTAGAAAAGCGTAGAAAGATTTAGGAACGGGCTACTAGCGGTCACGAGGCACAATACATCTGGTACAAGTATGATTACGAGTGCAAGTATGATAGCTGACGTCTAAAAACTTTACTGAAAATCATTCAGAGCTGTTCACGACGTCGCTGCGATCCTGAGAAACACTAAATCAAAACGTATGCCAACTTTCTTTTGTCGCATACTAATTTTTCATGTTTTCTGGTGATACGAAGTTCGAATGATACGAATATTTTTATAACCCTGCGAGATTCGTATCACCGAGGTTTTACAGCGTAATTCGCATCGTGCGACGTCCGATCGTATTTAACTCTCCCAGCACGCTCTATAACATGCGTTAACCTAAGAAAGAGAGAGAAAGAGGGAAAGAACTTTATTAAGACCCTGAGTAAATGTTTCATGGGAGCCTTAAGGGCTTCCTTGGCAAGCAATAGAGGAAACTTGCGAGCAACCTGCTACGCTATAAATCATCATAATATTTGTGAATTATGAAAGCAGCCACTATGCCATTTTACCGCGAAAGCAATTAGGAGATCACAACAAGGGCCGTTTTGGAGCCGTAGTTGTCGGGCGCCGCCGGTGTCCGTAACAACTATCGCGCGAAATAACAAAAAAAAATCAGCACATCCACGTGGTGAATGATGATGAGTGGGGCGAAGCGAACTCGCTCTGGAGCACGGCGATGGCATTGGCGCGAGCGTGGTCCTTATTGATGGAAGATATTGTGACTAGATTGTTTGAGAACCACAATCTGTTGCACACACCGCAACTATGGCCGAAACTGTTATCAAGGAAGTCCCGCTGGAAGCGCGCGTCGGCGCCTTCGGGCAGAGCCCGCCTGAGGCGTTTTGCAGCCACTTCACATGCTCGCGCAGCCTCGGGCTCTGCCTGCCGGTACGCGCGCTTTCTCGCCGCTTCCTTCACATTTTGAAGCTCCGATCGCGCCGCAGCCGTGCAGCTTGTCGAGCAGCTTCGGCCTCGCGGGCTCGAACGGCGGGGTCTTCTCGCCGCAGCCGGGCAGCTTATCGAGCAGCTTCGGCTTCGCGGGCTCGAACGGCGGGGTCTTCTCGCCGCAGCCAGGGCAGCTTATCGAGCAGCTTCGGCTTCGCGGGCTCGAATGGCGGTATCTGCTTTGCGGCGTCGACGTGCAGCTTCGGCCTCGCGGGCTCTCACCTCAGGATTCTGTCTGCGAGCGCGCGCTGCCGCCGCCTTCCGTGCCCTCCGTTCCGCAGCCTTGTCTTCCATCTGGCGACTCCGAGCTAAAGAGAAAGCGTGCCAAGAGGGAGCCTCATGGCGCGTTACTTCTGAAATGTTGTCTTAGGGTGTCGTTGAAAACACGAGACGTAGTAAAGAAGAAAGAACGCCACACAGGCGAACACGCACGAGAGTGTCCCTCGTCAACGTCTTCTTCTACTGCATACCAGAACGCATGCTTCTCACGAGCTAGAGGTGGCTACTACAACGCTACAAACAAACGGAGGATGGACAGACCCACGGCATAAGGAGCTTCGCCCCTAAAAAAACTAAATAAGAAAAAATGTCCGCGATGGAACGAGCTTCGAACCTGGGCCATCTGCGTGGGTGCCCAGGATTGTACCTCATAGCGATGCCGGCGCTTGAAACCAATCTGCAAAGGAAAAAAAAGAAAACGCCAGGCCTGCGCGGAAAGCGCTGCACAGTCACAGCGAAAGCTGGAATAGCGGCGTTTCTAGAACCAGTTATAAACTCTTTTGGGGCAAGTGCACTAGCAACATACCCACTACGCTACAAATCATAATTTTTGTGAAGTTGGAATTAAGGCTGAGCCCTTAGTAATGGCTTGGAAGCTTTAAACGACCCACTAGTTACGTAATTCGCATTCTGTGACCACCAGTCGTTATTTCACTCTCCCCACGACGCTACATAACATATGTCAACGAGAGAAAGAGAGAGAGGCGGGAAAAACTTTATTGAGACCCTGAGGAAATGGATCATGGGAGACTTATGAGCTTCCTTGGTAACCAATTGAAGTGCACTTGCGAGGAACCCACTACCCTATAAATCATCATAATTTTTGTCATGTAGGGATGCAGCCACTATGCCATTTCTTGTCATCTAGGCCAAATAAAGTTATTCAGTCATTCAGCCTGCGGAGAACCGTGGCAACCGCTAAACACATGTAAGGCATTATGTGCACTTTGTTGATGCTGTCGCTGATGACGATGAATACTTAATAGTAATATCTGAGGTTTAACGTCCCAAAACCACGATATGATTATGAGAGACGCTGTAGTGGCGGGCTCAGGAAATTTCGACCACCTGGGGTTCCTTAACGTGCACCTAAATCTAAATACACGGGCCTCAAACATTTTCGCCACCATCGAAAATGCAGCCGCCGCGGCCGGGATTCGATCTTGCGACGACGAAGATTTATGGCAGAGCCCTTTTTAATGGGTTGGAAGCGTTCAGTAACCCACTCGTTGCGCAATTCACTTTGTGTGACGCCTTACAGAATTCGCGTTTTGTGACGGCTGGTTGTTATTTTACTCTGCTGGCACACCACAGTAAATATGTTAATGTGGTTCCTTTTCGGCATGAAGCCTGTATAGGGTCTTTTTGCAAAGCGGTTTCAAGCACCGGCGTGGCTCTGGGGTAGAATAGTGGCCACCCACGCAGAGGGCCTAAGTTCGAGCCTCGTTCCATGCCGGATATTGTTTTGTTATTTAGTTTTTTTTTGTAATTTCGCGCGATAGTGATTACGGACTCCGGCGGCGGCGGCGGCGGGAAACTACGGCGTCAAAAACGGCCCTAGTTTTGATTTCATAACAGCTTTCGCTGTAGAAGCGCCTATTATAAACTCAGCCTCTATGTCTGTGTGCTACTAGAAATTACGTACCTGATTTTGTATCGCGCTTCTCCTTCTCCCGTTATTCCTTCAAAAGTGACTGCACTTCCACTTAATGTTTGACGCTGTTCTAGCTGCACGGCTTCGTTATCGTAACTGCCATTCGCACTGATCTTAGGACCACGAGTCACTTAAGCGGAATGCTCTAACTCAGCTTAAAGTCGTTCATTATTTACCTTTGTTTCATTATGCAGATCTCTGCTGTGATCTTTTATCACTGTATATCCAGTTCAACTACAACTTCTTCTACATTTATTCTTGTTGTACACACTATAAATGATTTCTCTCGCTAAGGGCTCCCGCGAGCAGCTTGAGTGGACCGAGAGAGCGTTGTACGTGACTGCGCAATAACCTCTATCATTTCGTGTATAATCATCCAAGTAAACAAACCATTTAGCACATTCATACACGTACCGAAGGGGGGGGGGGGAAGGAGGGGGGAGTTCAAAGGGTGCAGGCTGCTATCACATGCAATATTATGGCAGCATAGCCTGCAAACTTTTGACCACCCCTGTGCATATTGACAGGTACTCACATATTCCGATAGCTGCACACAAAAAAAACGTTGTTGCAATTGTAGTCTACATATGGTAACGCCAATATTTTGTCGTTTCAGTGCTGTCGAAGAGCGTAACTTTGACTATGATATGCTGTGTTTAAGGGTACAACAAGTTGCTTGCAGCTCATTATTGTCAATAAATTTCCGGAGTTTGAGTGGGAACACTCGTGGAGAGGCAACAATGCAAGTCACGTGGGTGTGTTTCTAGAGCCTTATGGGTTCTTGCGGAACGGTCTATCTAAAACACACAGACACAAACACGATTCGGCGCCCAATTTCTGACATACTAACGATAAAAAAATAGTGGCCCTAAATGTACGCCATTATTTTGCATAGTCAGAAAGTAGTTTCATTGAGAAAGAAACCCGAGTCGAGCGAAGAAGCTTGCACAATGGCGGCCATGCGCTTGCTGAAGAACCACGCCTTCAGAAGCGAAGCGTGGGACGTGGAACGTGGCGTGCTGTGTTTACAGTACGCGGGCAAACCGAATGCAAAGGTGGTTTGCAAAAGGAAGCGGTAATGTTGTATTCGTGCTGCCGAGCTCTCAGACTTAATGGTACCTTGCGATCACAAGTCGACTTTCCAAGGAGGAAACTAGTTATTACGGGATGACACCGCAGAGCTATAATACTCTACCGGAGTACGTACAGTCATTTATCAGACTATTCCTAACAACGCGACGACTCGACTCCCCGTACGCGAAATTAAATTGAAACGAAGGAAAAGGCTTGCAGTGTTAATTTGGACAGTGTGCATTCTTCAATACGATACGCTCAGATGAATAAGATGACGATGGCTGCCACCTTCCAGTCGTCCGAGGCAAATTCGTAAAGGTCAGTGTGACTTTTTAGTTGTTATACCTTTCGTTGGCAATCTGCTGTTGTCTCTGTATTTTCATTGTCGTCCTTGTCAACGTGTGCGCTGAGAACCTGATGCTTAGCTTTAATCACCTGTCTTTTGCGGACGCATTTGTCGCATGGTGGCTGCCCAGGTCACATGCGTGATCCGCGTCGGAAAACTGTACGCCGTAAAATTTAGTGGTATGATTGTACAATAAAATTTAGGGTAATCCCTTTCAATATATCCTCATAACCTTGCAATAAACTCAGCAGAGTTCGGTACTGAAGACCGCGTTTGACGGAAATTCCAAACGAGGAAGTATTCCGACGGAAAACAAGAACAACATTCTCGTAAACTTCAATTCCAGCAATGCTGATAATATAAATTGTGTTCTTCGTGCCAGAAATATCTAAAGATTGTAGGCTTCTGTAATACCCTGCGTTGCTTACATCTGAGGTTAGAGATGCGATTTATCTATTTTAGTCTGATGTCTAGTACGTATGGCATGATTTGCGTGGACTAAAAACAGCCTTCAAATAGCCCGTCGGCTCTTTCGCTCCGTTACGACCACACATATAGAATTATGGAAAATCATATACTACTAACAAGATGTCGAGTTTTCGACCAGTAATGGAAACAAACACTCTATCGAGTGCCTAATTTCCAGTGGAAATTAAAAAAACCAACTTCGCCTAAACGCGCTGGTCATTCTGATGTATATATTGCAATATTACACTAGAGACCGGATTTTACGGAAATGCCTATTTTGTTCCTAGCGCTCCTATCACGCCACTTCGATATATGAGCACGAATTAGAGGTATAAGGTCTTTATCAGTGTTTTTATAGCGCTCATAAATGACCATTTTGGCGTTTGTTCCTGAATGCTTACAAATACCTAAAAATGCCTATTTTAAACATTGGCGCCTCTATGAACGCTATTTAGCGCAAAGTTTCGCTCCCGGGCGCAGTTTGAGACCAGTATTGATGTTACCGTGCAATACTGACTGCTCGGAACTCTATGCGGTTCACCCTTGTTCTCTACTTCAACCAACTCTTGGAAACAACTGCTTGCAGCAGCGAAATGGGACGCGCCGGCGAGCATACCCAGCCGCTCTGACTGACAAGGCACGAGAGCTGTTGGCGAATGCGAAATCGCGGAGTGCCGTCATGGTGAAGCCGAGCGAAGAGCGAACAAAGAAAGAAAAATGTGATGCGCACGCGATATTTGTCTTGTTTGTATTTCACTTTGTTATGATGTTTGCCGCAAGGGGAGACATTGGCTCTACGCAATTCGAACCAGGCAATAGGGGGAGTCCCTCCGTTCTGGTCTTTTAGTGATCTGGCTATCTGCTCCTGCTCTGCTGTTCTTAGCCATGCCAAAAAGAAATACACCCAGGATTGTGTTTATTCGACAGCGGGCACCTGACTCACTGTGCTACAGAAAAAGCGGAGAGACCATGTTCTGCGAACCTTGCGGTACAAAGCACAATTGCACAATTGCGCCTTGTGTCATTTTAAAAAATAACGTTTTTTTTTTTCTATTCCGGTTGTAGATAGAGGTCGCGAACGTCATCGCTTGAAATTATTCGCATTGATGTAAACATTTATTGTGCCTATATCTACGATAATGGAGACCTAAAACGGTGTTTTGTCTGCCTATATTTGGCGCCTGAAAGGCGCTCTTTTAATGCTTAAAAATCCGGCCTCTATTCATCACTCGGTATCTTGAGCAGCGAGCCAGGCGAGAGATCAGGGTAACATCTGGAAGCACATCACTGAAAACTTCTATCTTACTAAGTTGTGTACCACCCCCGCCTTCATCTGAAAGGAGGAGGGAGGATCTTTCTTCCAACTAAAGTTTCTTGATCATCATCATCATCATCATATTATCACCATCATTATCTATCTATCTATCTATCTATCTATCTATCTATCTATCTATCTATCTATCTATCTATCTATCTATCTATCTATCTATCTATCTAAAATTTCCGCTATTTAAGACGACAGTCTTAGATTCCTCATGAAACGCGAGAAGTAACCGGGAGCGTTGCCGTCAACACGAGGGATGCAAAAAATCATCGTCACGCAATGACGCCACTCTGTTACGTAATTGGGAAGCCTCCGGCCAACAAAATATGTGACGTCATCCTGACGCCGGTGTGACGCCACATGGTGACGTCATCACATGCTAAAGTCGCTTCATCAAAGATGGGCCCATCCCAGAGGCAAAGCAAACCACGTGAGATACAGAAAGCTGCTAATGCCTTCAATCTCGGAGCTAGTGCAAAACTACGTTGAGTGCATGCAGCTTCTGGGGAAGGGGACGAGTATGGTAATTGAAAAGCACGTTATATCAAACTGTAATCAACATATGCTAAGCTAATCATTTTCCCGTTTCTTTGCCGTCAACAAGCATACGCTTCTTGCAGCTCACTGACGTCAACAAAATTTCCCGATCTTGATTAGCAACTCTAGTGATGAAACCTTAAAGTCACGTGGGTGTGTTACCACAATCTGTGGGTTCTTGCGCAACGAAAGAACCAGGCTAACTAAAATGGCTTACACAAGGTCAATACAACTGAAGGAGAAGATGAAGAAGAAGGCTTCTGGCTTCGAATAGTCTTAGCGAAATGTATAAGCAGGGTCTATAAATGCATTTTCAACTGGTCATGGACGTCCCACGTAACGCTATGTGCAAGCTTCATACAGCGACGGCAATCGCTCCGTCGCGGCATTGCGTTTTAGACTCTATGAACGCTGCATGTTGCCGTGCGTGCTTACATTTCTTTCACCTCGACGTGCCCCAATGTGTGGCTACATCTATTGTTTTGGTAACCGCCCCAAGAACATTCGCTATATTATCCTAAAATGGGAGCAGTTGGTCTAAAGGATATGAAGCTAGCTTAAGATATTTTCGTTTTACGCGTTGATCTTAAGCTTAGCACAAATAACAGTTACATTTACTGGCAAAACCTTCAGTCTAACCAGAACCACTGCGCAGGCTTTTCACTATGGCATATCTAAGCAGTTTCTGTTGCAACTGGCTCCATTGGCTGTCGTCCGTCGCGATCCGACCAGGAAAGCAGTCGCAGGTTTAACATTCCTGCTCGTATTCAGGACAGCATACCGCTCCCATTTCCTGCGCTACGTAGCGCTGTAAATCGTGAACCTTTTTTATGGCGATAGCAATTAGTGACATTTGGGCAGCTCCCCAAGTTCACCGAGTGGAGTTGTCAATAAAGTCTACGCAAGTTAAATAGCAAAACAACACAGGATGGGAGGTAAGGATTCTATTTCATAGATATAAGAATATAAGCTTACTACAGAAAAGGGCGAAATAATGGTCAGACCAAATAATTAAACTTAATTCAATGGTGGTAGGTGCGGCTCGAAACTACAGAACCGGACAGTTTGGTTCACCCCGTAATTCACCTTCGGTAGGTACGTCGTACAAAAGTGTAGCACTTGGAAGCACACGTATTATAATTAATTAACATTAATTAGTGGCCTAATTACACTGTCCGAAACCCGTTGCTTACCTCGTATTAGTGTCAAGACAGCGTTTGCGGTGTTTGCGCCTCTACTACAGTTCACTCATCCATTGAGTCATTACTATAAACTACTGCACCATTTCAGTAGAAGGTCAGAGAAGCACTGATGTCACTCCTTAGTGTGCGCCTGGCTCGCTCTCTCCCAGGTATACGATCGCGTCGCGCCCGCCATGTGCTTTCGCTCCGTCGTGCCGCCTCCCGCATGTTCGAAACATATACCGCACAATTCCTGGGACGTATGCTGCGCCGCTATTGGTCGTAGGCGAGACGATCGCGGGACAAACTATGTTTGTCTGGAAACTTTATATTTGTTTTTGCATGTTTTCAAGCGCGATAGCGGCACCCAGAGACCAGTGAACGGGTTGTGTCCTTACGCAGTCGGTTTCACACCACTCTTTTCTCTTTCACGCGTTCCACGGTGCAGAAGACGCGGTGCTTATACTGCTTCGGTTGTTAGAGGTTTTAAGGGAAACAGTTCCCTTGTGTGTGGAATTAACGCTTCGGAATTCTGTTCCACGCATAGTCCAGCACGATGCGAATTTGTTCTTTCCCTGTAACAGAAGCCCTTTTTCTGATGGTGTTGGTGCTTGCTACACTGCGCGTTCGCCAAAAAATCCCCCCTTATCTCTTTTCTCTCTGTCTGAATTTTCACACGAAAGTGTTTCATGCCAGGATCCACCAAGACTTCACTGACGAACTGCTCTCACGGATATGACGCTAGTGAAGTGCACACCAACGGATGACAAAGAAAGACTTGAGCAAAAAATTGCAGTGGCTTAGGCTCGGCTATGCCAGGATACGTAGCGTTAGCAAAGGTTAACCTGATTATTCTAAGCTTTCCAGATTGTCTAGGATTAGCTTGATTGTCATGCTTACTGCTGCTACAATGACATACATTCGGCCACATCGTTCAGAACCGGTAGACCTGGCGGCATGGCCGGGTAACGATACCCATTGGTAACGCTAAAGAGCGGAATGTTCTGCTGAACGAGAAAGTTCGTGCACGTTGTACAAACACGGTTTCAACCCACTCAGGCGCCGCCACTAACCTCAACGTTTCACGCATGGCACTACTTAGCGGCGTCAAGTCTTTCATATGCCATAGTCTTTCACACACGTCGCACACGTATCCAAACGGATTGTTTGCATGTCCGTCTCGAAGGTCCGAGTCGCACTGGCGCCTTCGCTAAGTTTCACAGTATAGGCAGTCGATCGGCGAGCCTTGACGTCATCGACGGCGTCTTGTTGTTGCTGCTGCTGCAGAGGTGGTCAGGCATGTCGCTCAGCATCCTGGCGACGCCGCTTTGCTAGACGTTCCTCCCTTTCCTCCAGTGTCCCCGCAGCACGTTTAGCCTTCCTCTGTTCATTCTTCGTACGCTGAACCGCTAAGTGTCAGGCAACTACTTCGGGATCCGATGACATAAGCTTCTCGGCTCTTCTGCGCCGTTGAGCAGCAATTGCGCTCTCCTTCTCCATGGCGTTACCCGCCTGCAAACGCCATTCAGAGGCGCTATCAAGCGGCACCAGCGCTTTGTCAGACGGCGACTGCACAGCGAAGGCGAATAGCTGCGCGCGCCATGGCTACGACGTCACCCCTCTCGAACGCGCAGAGCAGCAGCGGCGAGTCGCGCGCGCCGGCGCCAATCTGTCTGCCAGGATACAACGCCACTCCTCCCGCTCTCCGCCACCAGCCGTGGCGAGCCGCGCGCGGCGATGGCGGAGGGCGCGTGAGATGCCAGCTCCGCACTCATCCTCGCGCATGCGCAGCACGGCTCATGATGACCCACGCGAAACCTGCTCCGGCTAGGCAAGTGTAGCTAACGCTACTAAAGTTCCGTCGCCGGGAATCGAACTCACGAATTCTCGGTCTACGACGAAAGGTGCCCGGCGCTCTACCCACTGCGTTACCGACACACATGCACGAGGCTTAACAAACGCTTCTTATCTCGCTCACACATTCCCTCTCGCACGTTGCTGTTGGCTTGTGGGGCGCTGCGGTGCCGTCGTTGGGAGCGGGGCCCTGGTCTGTCGTGACACTAACGAGCGCCGATAGGAAGCGATTCGGTGACGACTCATTTAGACGCAGTCAGGGCGCCTCGACGCCAGCAAGGAACGATGGCCACGCTAGCGCGGGAAGCTCGTGATAGCGCGACTTCGTGTTAGTGCGGGAAGCTCGTTGTCATAGTGCAGCTTTCACATTCACCAACTGTGTTTATCCACCACCTACTGTTTCAAGTCAGATAGCACCAACTAATAAAACTGCTGCATAAAGGCAGCGCTGAAGAAAGACATAATGGTACCTTGCTCTCGGAACTCGGCTTTCGAATCACGAAGGGAGGTATTACGACGTGAAGCCGTAGCGTGGGAATGCTCAACGCAAGTACGTCAAGTCTATTTTTCGATTCTTCCTAATAACACGTGAGAGAGATAATATTTAATGAAAATCCGGGACAGGTTAGCCTGGTTTGTCGCCTGGCTTGATACTCCGGGTGTCGGCTGATGACTGTGGTATATACAATGAATCACATACACACGCACCGGTACGCACAGTGCACATACGCATAAAGCCACATACACAAAATAGTCATTCACAAACTTTGGTTTAGTCCAGTGTTCCTCAAGAACACCAATAGCGCTTTGGTGTGGCGCATTGCGCAACCGTTGTCTTGCCTCGGGCCGAGCAGGTGCCGCAATTCCAAGCTCGAGCCGCGTTGCAAATTAAGTTCTGCCTTCAGAATCTCTCGTTCGGCGTCGTACCGGGAACAATAACACGGCTGCTCGATTCCACGTACCCGAAATCGAGTTGAAACGAAAGCAGTGGCTTTCAGTATGAATTCGGACACAGTGCTGTTTTTTCTATAAAATGGACTAATAGGAAAAAACAATTCGCAGATCCCACGCGTTGTGGGAATCGGTTTCATGCTAAGCAGCCAGCGAGTACTCCCATGCTGTATTATACGGCTTTGAGCCAAGCGTTACTAGGTGGTGTTTTTGTAAGTGTAGTAGCTGTGTGCACATCGCGGGCTTACTAGGCACGTCGACAACACTGGCGTTTAAATGTTAACTTATTGGCTGAAGTAAGGTCACAACTCATGTTAGAGCACATGCTAGACTGCTATAAAAGTGGAGCCATCACAAGCACCACAGACGTTAATCTTATATGACGCCTGTATCGTAGAGGAGTACATACGTAGTGTTTATTGCTTTCTTGTAAAATTAGATAGCCAGCACCACTACCTCACCTGACGTTGCACCCACATCGCCCCTGCATAGGTTGTTTTTCCTAACCAGTTTATATAACTGGCGTGGTTCTGTGGTAGAATACCTGAGTGCCCTGCAGAGTGCTTGGGCTCGATTCCTGCTGGGACGCTAATTTTTATTCTTTCTATTCGTCGGGTCAACGCTGCCGATGTTGGTTTTTCTCAACGCTCTCGCATTTAAATTACCAGTGTCTCTTCTCGCCATTCCTGGGTAGACATAAACTGTAAATCACCTGTGGCACATGCCCGTACACCGCGGCCCGTGGTAAACGTGTATGTGCCACACGTGGTATGACGAAGGGTTTGACGAAGTACGCGACAGGCTTTTCACGTTATTCATGTCATGACCCGACAGTCATATTAGTCAACAACTCTTATCCTCCCATGGCAGTTTTGGTCTACACAAAGTTAAGGAGGCGATCATGAGGGCATCCAGACGTAGGCGGCTGATAGATAGACAGATACGTAGACATAAAGGCTCAAGGTGCCAAAGGTTCGCTAAGAAATGCTTCGCATTTAAAATGAGAAGGACAAAAATTCACCGGCGATTACGATACCACCCTAATGCGAATTCTGAGCGCAGCTTCGTGTCGGAGCAACGCCAACTGTTTTTGAAGTTTTGGCTATCCGCAGATGTAGAGATCTAACATTTGTTACGTATTGCCGCAGAAACTGCCAGCGCTCGACCGCAACGCAGACCACCCACTGCATTGCAGGCGTCGAGAACCAAGCGAAACGGCGACAGTCCCGTTACGACAAGCGAAGCCAGCCGCAGTGCACGTGTCAGCCCTGCATGCGCACGAGCTCCGACCCAGGGGCTAGCGCGCGTGACGGAGAAAGAATGCGAGGTTAGAGGCCAGTGGCCCTAATATTGACAGACTCCTCTGTAGCTATATTTTGTCCTCGTTCGCTTTATCGGTTATGCCAACGGTGACGCCGGCCAACGCAGGAAAGGGCGCTTAAGAGCTGCGTTCTAAAAGAAGACGATGGCTTTCGCGTTCCAGTCGTAAATCAGAGTGTGAGTTTTAGGGGCGAAGCTCCTTATAGCGGCACCCGTTCGTCCCCGTCGTAGTAGTGTGTAACCAGTCTTAAAAACGGAGGGGGCGTGCACACATGAAAGCTCCCTAAAGACAATGCGCTGCGACAGTACGTGATATGTATCGCCCTCTCCTCTCCTACGCTTCCCCCTCTTTCTCCTCTCCTAAGGTCTTTCTCCTCCCCTCTTTCTCTTCTCCTACGGTTAACCTCAGACTTTTGTGTAATCACTTGTCCTTGCCGGGCGCAGTTATCCTTACAAGGCTAGTAGGGTCGCCTGCGTAATCAGGTGCAGGAAAATTTACTGGTAGGTTTGTACTATGCAATTCAGTATACTGCCTGTCAGTATATTTTCGTAACTGTCTAGTAAACTCAGTGGAGTTCGATATTTAGGACCGCGATTTGCTGGAAATTTTCGCTAAGAGGATATTTCTACAGAAAACAAGAAAAATATTCTCGCACAGTTCAATTCCAGCAAGGCTGATAATGTAATTCGTGCTCTCCGTTCCACAAATGCCTATGGACTTCAGTAATGTCCATGTGTTGCTTACAGCTCAGATTAAAGGCGTGTTTTCATTCATTTAAATCTGCGGTTTAGTACGCATCACTTGACTTGCGTGGCATAAAAACGGCTTTCAAATAGCCGGTCAGAACTATCGCTTCATTATGACCACAAATAGAAAAGCATGTGCACCGCATGCTGCTAAAAAATATCGAGTTTTCTGGTACTAATAGAACTCAGTACTATATTAATAGCCAGAAGTATAGTGGAAAATAGAAAAAAAACGAATTTCTTCAACTGTGTTTGTCATGGAGATCCGTGAATGCGCAATATTCATCAACCGAAATCTGGAGCGGGCAGCCAGGCGACAAACCACGCTAACATTTGGAAGCGCATCACTGAAAAAGATCTATCTATCTATCTATCTATCTATCTATCTATCTATCTATCTATCTATCTATCTATCTATCTATCTATCTATCTATCTATCTATCTATCTATCTATCTATCTATCTATCTATATTTTTACACTAAGGCGAAAGCCTTAGATGCCTCATGAAATGCGAGAAGCTACCGTGGGCGTCGCCGTCAACACTAGTGATGCAAAAAATCATCATCAAGCGATAGCCACTCTTTACGAAAATCGTGAAGTCATAGGCCAACAAAATTTGTGGCGAAATCATGACGTCGCATGGTGGCGTCATCATACGTGTCATCGCTTGATGAAAGATGGGCCGATTCCAGAGGCACTGCTGAACTACGTGAGATGCGAAAAATTTCTAATGCCTGCAATCCCAAGAGAGAGAGAAATAGATGAAAAGGAAACGCAGGGAGGTTAACCTGGCGCGAGTGACCGGTTTGCTACCCTGCACAGGGGTGGGGATATAGGGGTCGGAAAGAGGACAGAGAGAGAGTGAGATAAAATGAAATCGAAAAAAAAAACGCACACATGCACACACACGCAAGACGTTCCAGTCAGAGCCGTTCTGAGAGACCAGTTGAACGCAGAAAGCGCAGTAGCGCTTGCACAGCCTTTTTCTGTGACGTTTCGTCCGGTCGATGGCGCAGGATTCTTTCTTCCGACAGAGTGAGGTCGTCCAACTTATCGAGCGCGTTGCAAAGTGACTGTCTCTGTGAAGAGTACTGTGGGCAGTCGCACAGAATATGTTGAATTGTTTCATCACTGCCGCAGTGGTCACATGAGGTTGTGTCGTCCATTCCTATGCGGCACGCGTATGCGCGCGTAAATGCGACACCCAACCATAACCTGCACAGGAGGGTAGCGTCACGTCGGCGAAGGCCTGGAGGAATTTGAAGGCTGAGAGTTGGGTCCAGGGAATATAGTCGCGCATGCTTGAAGTGCGGCTCGTTCCATTGCGACGTGGTGCATTGACGAGCAAACACGCGGAGCTTCCATGCAGCGTCAGTCCTAGAGAGCGGTATTATTATTTCGTCAACGCAAAACAACGTTGGGTGCACAGAGCTTTCAGGGGAGGAGGGGGGGCGGGGGTGAAGGGTCAAGGGTGTCGCAAAACAATCAAGGGAGAAGAATAAGATGGCTTTCGTCTTCGAGCTGTCTTAGGCAAATGCACAAGCAGGGTTTATCAATGCTTTTTTACGGGTCATGTAACTCCCGCGTAGCGCTTGGGGAGAGTAAAGTGGAGAGCTTCATACAGCGCCCGCAGTCGACGTTCCACGGCGTTGCGTAGTTAGAAGAGCACGCTATTAGCGTTCTAGACGCTACGGACGCTACGTGTTGCCGCCCATGCTTGCATTTCTTTCACCTCAACGTGTCTCTCTGTGTGGTTACATGGATGTTTTGGTAACCGCTACTATACGCAACATTCGGTATAATATCTTAATATGGAGATGTTGGTCTAAAGGATATAAAGCGAACGTAAAGTATCTTCGCTTTACATGTTTATCTTAAGCCTATCCCAAACATTGTTTAAAGAAACTGACAAAACCGCCGATCTAAACAGAACCTGCACGTAGGCTTTGCAATATGACACATTTTTGCAGTTTCTATTGCAGTTGGCTCCATAGACAGTCTCTGTCAGGTTAAACGGTGGTGTCGACATATCTGCTCGTATTCGGGACAGCGCACCACTCTCATTTCATGCGCTAAGTAGAACTGTAAATCCTGAACCCTCTTTATAGCGGTAGCAGTTGGTGAGATCTTGGGTGCTCCGCAAGTTCCTCGCGGGGAACCCGATAATCACCACCCAGCGGGGTGGTCCATAAACTAGAAAATGAATAATTCAAAATGTAAATAAAACAATTCAGGAAGAGAAGTAAGGATTCCATTTGATAGACGTGATATATAAACGTAAGCTTATTCAAGGAAAGGGCCAATTATCAAGACAATTAATTCAAATTAATTTATCGGCGGTAGGTGCGATTCGAAACTACAGAAGCGAACGGTGTGGTTCACCCTGCAACGATTCACGTTTGGTCGCTATGTAGGACACAAATGTAGGGCTACGCAACACACGTGTAATGGTTAACATCAATTAGGGGCATAATTACACTGTCCAAATCCCATAATTTAACTCCCATTTGTGTTCGGAGGACGGCTTTTGCGGCGTTGGCGCCACTGCAACAGTTGACTGATCCGTGACTTGCACTATTAGGAGCGCGTGGTGTACCCCAAGAAACTTCCGGTCGCCTCATTTGTTATTCTGCAACACCGAAGCGTAAAGCGTTTTTTTAAGTTTTGTCAGAGTAAGGGAATACTCTTTTTCCACTTTAACATAAAAGAAAGGCGTTTATAGTTAAGGACTAACTCTTTTAGTGTTGTGTGTAGCTTAGAAGAATATTTAATTGAAATATTTTGCCAGAAACAGGCAGAAAAGTGTTGAAACTCTACGGGCTACTCGCCAAGGCTTTCGTCCCCGCCAATGCTGGTAGCCTACGCCAGCGCACGAAACCGGAAGCCGTCCAGGGCCTGTGTTAGTAAACAGCGAAACCGCCAATAGACTAGTGCATCATTTCAGTAGAAGTTGAGAGAGTCGCGGACGTCAATACGTAGTGTGCGCCTGATTCCGTCTTTGCTGAGAAGCAACCCTGCTACAGAATGTCTTTTTTTATCAGACTGATGTGCGCGAATCGATACGGGTCCATATACTGTTGTAACGAGCGCAAACATTTGCTAGCACTACTGGTTGTAAGCCTGCCTTCAAACATCGCTCGATGACACATTGCTATATTACAGAACTGCCAATTTCGCTATAACAACAGACTAACTCCACAGGCGCAGCTCTGAATCTCTCGGTAAATGAGAAGGGCGCGTCACGTTCCTCGTTAATTATCAGTAATAGTTAAAAGCCCTTCAAACTATATTTTAACCAGCACGGAATCTACGCGAAGATATATTTTGTTTTTGGTTCACAAGAATACGAAAGGAAAAAGAATAATCAGGTGCAGCTTCCATATTATATTTTTTAAAAATTCTACGTCTCCCTTGCCGTTCATTACAATGTAACTTTTCGTTTTTGCAAACGCTACAGTAATTGCGTGTTCTTAACCACTTCAGGCGTTTGCTCAGGGCTGTCCCTCTATCTCATTGCTGGTAAGCCAACCAAATAGCTTTTTTTTATCTTACGAGAAGTAATTCCCTGTGTGGTGTCGTGTAATTAATAGTCACCATCTTACAAATCTCTCGCTCTCGCTCAGTGTGCCGTAGCGACAAGACAGCCTTCGCAACACACCACACAAGAAACGACTTTCAATGTTTCACACGATATAATTGTATGTTAACTTTCGCCAGATAGTGGTGGGTAATGTAATCGTTAGCTGAAGAAAAGCTTCTACGGTGCTGGTTCCAGTTACGGAGGGATGAAGAGTGTGAAGAGAAGGCGTCACGTGACATTCTTAAAGCCTAGACGCGCAGTGTGAATCACACTTTTCTAGAGCGGTCGAGCGCGTAGTTGTGGACGCTGTCGCCGTCCACATATGCTACCTCGAGTTAACTACAAGCTTCCGTCCATGCTTGAATTCCAGCACAAGCTCCCAGCATGCGGTGCGGCTCGCTTTGGCATCATTACGGCGTCGGTCTCTGCGTATTGTTGTAGAAAATGGTGGCTGAAGCGGCCGACTTGCCGCCCCAGATACGTGTGATTCAGAATGCACTATCGTGAGCAGTATGAGCGGGAACACGCGAGCGCATAGAATATCGCGTCAAACCCGAAGCGGCGCAGTTCGAGGCGGCCGATCTCGGAAGTCTAAAAGGCGCCGCAGTGCCGTTCAAAGTCGGCACGCCTGCATCGATCGGCCGTCTCTGGTATGGTAATCTGATTTTTAGGGGCGAAGCTCCTTATAGCGGCACCCGTTCGTCCCTCGTAGCGTACTATGTAACCAGTCTTACGCTTTGACCTGCAAGGTGGTGCCGGTGGGAGATTTTTCCTGTGCGTTGTTGAACAATAAAAAATTCGCAGCGTTAGCTAAAAGCCGACTTCTTCTGTCTCTCATTCCCATTAGCAGCCATTCTTTACCTCCAAGGTAGTGCCTGGTGAGATTTCACCTGTGCGTGATTAAACAATAAAAATTTTGTTCAAAACGCCGTTGATTGATGAAATAAACCAACAAAAGACGCCAGATGTTTTGTAAAAGCAAAACGAAAAAACGCCAGATGTTTCTAAAGCAAAACGAAAAGACGCCAGCTGCTTAACGAAAGACGCCAGATGTTTTCTAAGCAATGGTTTTCTAAACAATGAAAATTCACAGCGTACATGTAAAATTAAAGTGCGCTGCAAGTCGTCATAACTCATCGAACCTTTAGTATAAACGCGCCCGATCTCACGTCGGTGATGATGTACTGGGCATAATTCACGGAAGATTCACGGTTTACCGATGAACCTCCGCAGCTTCGCCCACTCATCATCATTCACTCCGTGGATATGCTGTGATTTTTTTATTGCGGCTATTTGTACTTTCACTGTGGCCTGGATATGAACGCATGATCATCGTTGCTGTCTTTAGGATCTGAAGAGTTGGGCTGCTAAGCGCGAGGATGAAGGTCCAATTTTCGCCATAGAGGAAGAAAACAGTTTGGAGGAAGCATTTCGCAATGCGACCAAAAGAAAGAAAGAAAGAAAGAAAGAAAGAAAGAAAGAAAGAAAGAAAGAAAGAAAGAAAGAAAGAAAGAAAGAAAGAAAGAAAGAAAGAAAGAAAGAAAGAAAGAAAGAAAGAAAGAAAGAAAAGTTGTGCATCCAGCACACAGACACCAAGCTTCCCTTCAGCCCATTTTCCCTGCAGGAAAGAGCTCCAAGTTTTAGGGGCGAAGCTCCTTGTGCCGTGGGCCTGTCCATCCTCCGTTTGTAGCGTTGTAGTAGCCACCTCTAGCTCGTGAGAAGCGCGCGTTCTGGTATGCAGTAGAAGAAGAAGACGACGTTGACGAGTGAGACTCTCGTGCGTGTTCGCCTGTATGGCATTCTTTCTTCTTTACTGCGCGCGTTCTGGTATGCAGTAGAAGTCTGGTATGCAGTAGAAGAAGAAGACGACGTTTGACGAGTGACACTCTCGTTGCGTCTTCGCCTGTGTGGCGTTCTTTCTTCTTTACTACGTCTCGTGTTTACAACGACACCCGAACACAACATTTCAGAAGTAACGCGCCATGAGGCTGCCTCTTGGCACGCTTTCTCTTTAGCTCGGAGACGCCAGATGGAAGACAAGGCTGCGGAACGGAGGGCAAGGAAGGCGGCGGCAGCGCGCGCTCGCAGACAGAATCCTGAGGTGAGAGCCCGCGAGGCCGATGCTGCACGTCGACGCCGCGAAGCAGATTCCGCCGTTCGAGCCCGCGAAGCCCAAGCTGCTCGACAACCTGCACGGCTGCGGCAAGAAGATCACGCCGTTCGAGCCCGCGCCGTCGAAGCTGCTCGACAAGCTGCAGGGCTGCGGCGAGAAGACCCCGCCGTTCGAGCCCGCGATGCCGAAGCTGCTCGACAAGCTCCAGGGCTGCGGCTAGAAGACCCCGCCGTTCGAGCCCGCGAGGCCGAAGCTGCTCGACAAGCTGCACGGCTGCGGCGCGAATCGGATCTTCAAAATGTGAAGGACCGTGAAACGGCGAGAAAGCGCGCGTACCGGCAAGCAGAGCCTGAGGCTGTGCGAGCACGTGAAGTGGCTGCAAAACGCAACAGGCGGGCTCTGCCCGAAGGCGCGGACGCGCGCTTCCAGCGGGACTTCCTTGATAACAGTTTCGGCCATAGTTGCGGTGTGTGCAACAGATTGTGGTTCTCAAACAATCTAGTCACAATATCTTCCATCAAGAAGGACCACGCTCGCGCCAATGCCATCGCCGTGCTGCAGCGCGAGTTCGCTTCGCCCCACTCATCATCAATCACCACGTGGATATGCTGTGTTTTCAAGGACTGCCTTAGTTTTAAAGGACTACCGTTCAACTTGTGCCGTAAGCGCCAGATGGCAAGTACAGCTATAGCCAGTTCAAAGAAGGGGCAAGCAGCTGTACCAACTGACTCAGTTCTTCTGGATGTACGCGACATCGACTTTTCCGCCAAGAAGAAAGCATCGAGCGGAGGGAAGTGAAGTTCTCGTCATCGCTGGTCATATAGGCATCCTTTCTATTATCCCATCCTGTTGGACAGGATGGGATGGGATAGTCAGACACGAAAACTGACCGTCGACGGTGTCAAGTTGAAGTGATAAAAAAATTCATCATGCGATGAAGTCATCATGACGTCACACGTCGTCACAATTTGTGACGGTGTTATGTCGTCATCGTGACGTGACTTTGACGTCTCTTAACGTGACGTCCAGCGTTCAAGTCGTCACATGACTTAGCCGCTTGGTCAAACTTCGCCCAATCTCGGAGGCCGTGCCCGACGAACTCTACGCCGGAGCACTCCACTCCGTGGAGTGCTCCATTCCTTCGGATGCACTCCACGGAGTGGAGTGCATCCGAAGGAAGTCTGCCAATGGAACACAAGCGCCTCGCCAGCATAGGGGGCGCTAGCGCACATCTGCTTCGCAAGCGCCCAGCATTCCTTGAGGTTCGCGCAGTTTTCGCCTTCACGGGCCTTAGCGGAGAGAACGGGCGCGGTCGGACAGCGCATTTCATCGCACACGCGGTACGCCACGCTCTGCGCACGTTCGGGGAGCTTGCGACTTCCGGTCGAATCCGCCGCTTTTCGCGGAGTAAGAGAGCTGCTCAGTGGAGTGGATCTGGCGCTGGAGCTGCTCCAGATCTGCCGATGAAACATACAGGGAGCACTCTCAATCTGCCAATGGAACAGATTTGCTCCGAATGTAGCAGAAAAACTGCTACCGGAAGTGCTCCGAATCTGCCAATGGAATTCACCATTAGTGGCTCTGCTACTCTTCACAGGCAGCGCCAACTCTGGCAGAAAAGTAGAAACTGGGGGCAAGCAACGCGCGTTTTTTCTTCTGTCCAACACTCTGCCACTCGCTTGCGTACACGTGCAGAGCTCTCGCGGTGCACTCTGGTGCACTTGCGCCCTCACAATGTACTGCCTGCTGCGCGGCTACAAAAAGATCTTCAGGCTGGAGAGGCACTTCCGAAAAGCGAGCTTGATAAAATGAGAAAGGCTCGTCAATCACGTTAACGCTGAAGAGCACACGATTGACGACAACGACGCCCCACTCAAGGCCAAATGCATTTCCTAAGTAGCGATTACACCGCGTAGGACGTATACCTCGAGGTAAGTCTCACACTGTCATGTTAAAGATGCGTGATTGTCCATATCCACTCCGAAGTGAAGCCGCGTGCACGCTATCGATGTTCTGCTTGTAGAATATGAATCATATGATTGTTGTTTTGATATGACATGCTGGCAGGAACAGCCCTATACTTTCCTCAACAAAAGTTTGCGGCGTGCGAAAAAAAGAAGTTATACGACCATGGCATTTTTTTCTGAGAAGGTTAGAGTCAAGTCCTTCATGCCGCTGGAGCATCACCCGCCGATTAAGACGCGAGGGAGCTAGCTGAGCTTTAACCACCGTGAAGCAAGTTGAACTGCTCGCCTCGTTTTTTCGGCTCTTGCGTCATGCTTGCACTCTCTTTTTATGAGGATATCGACTTTACAAGCGTATAAAACCTGCTGCGCGCACGCGGCATCGCGAAAAGTCAGAAGGTGGCTACTGCAAGGTGGCAATTGCAAAGCATGTATTGAGTGACAATTATATTTGGCTGCCTAAATATATATCACCCTAACAAAGTAACAAAAACAAAGCAAACCAGCAGAACGGTGTCAAAGTTTTCTGAAAATGCGCAGACTACCGCTCCGGCGTGATAAAGCAGCCTTCCCGACCCGTAAATTGCAGGAGCCGAACTTTTGACACTGTGCCGGCTTCAGTTGCATTCAAACAACCGCGCAAGGCTGACGGTATAACGCGAGTGTGAACGTTCAACAACAACAAGTATGTCTCACGACCACGGGGAAACAAAACACAAGGTTGTTTCACCTACAACCGTAACTGCACTTTCACAATGTGAGAAGTCAGCGAGTAATCATTACTGTAGTCTTTGCGTGCATGCGCCGCGTTTTGTACCGATTCAGGCAGTCGAAACGAACGAAAGGGATGAACTGAGACAGCCAAAACAGAAGGCGAGACAGCTCTGTCAGCTAGGACATACTTAATTCTCCTTACTGCGGTGATCCACGCTTGTCGCCTTTATTTCTCGTGCGACTTGCCCGGGAACCGATGCAGTTTCAGCACGTGAATCGCGTGCCATGGTGTTATCTGCACTGTTGTGCCAGGCCACGGACACAGCAGTACTTCGGACCTCGCTTCCTCTTCCGCGGGGTCGCTTCTGCCAACGCCGAAATGCAGCTTCGTGCAGCAAGCCTCTCTGTTCAGCGTGCCAAGCTGTCGGAACGCGCCCCAGTTATGCCCCGATTCCCCGCACTGACTGAGGAACGCGCGCACGCGCGTGTTCCCGCTGCTAGAGTGTACTGTACCGCTGCTGACAGGCTGAGCCGGCTGCGCCTGCCGCCAGTTTCGCCAGAGCTTCTCTCCAGAGCCGCAGCGCGGCGCTGTCATCACGCCGTAAACTTGAGCTTGCGTTCCCTATTGTCCGCGAGATCGAGCAGAGTTGGCACCTAGCGGCGTGCGGACGAAACCCCATGGTGTGGATGGCTTGTTGCGACGTCTGCTAGCCAGACCGAATTCGCATGTGAGCGCACGTCATGCACGTCCTCGGACGACAGCTTGTTCCGTTATGCTGGCAGAGTATCGAATGCTTGTACGTATGCCTACACGATATACACAAGCATTTCGCCTTCCGAGACTTGCATGCACTCTATTTAGTGAGTGCATGCACGTGTCGGTATGGCGCTGGGTCTAACCATCGTACCATCCGCTCGCCAAAATCATTTCAATGTACTGGGCGCCACTTTGTCGTTCAAGCACATCACGTAGTGCATTAGTCGCCGTCCGGAAAAGACCCTAAGGCACGCATTTCTATAGCGGTACGGGTATTAATGCAAGCAGAAAAGTAGAGTGCACGAAGTTAGTTTAACTACGCAGAAATACAGGATGTCTGTTTTCTTGCAGCCACTAGAGCAAGAAGTAAATGCTTAATTGGCACAGTCGTGCAACACTATTGATATTGTGTTATAGGCAGTACACAAGTTAAACACGTACAAATCAACCAAGAAAAAAATTACACCATCTCCCGCTAAAGGGAACATGAGGCGATGCGAAGCCGGAGCACTTGCACGATCGCGTTCCGTTTGCGTTCGTTGGCCTAGCTACCGACCTCCCGTCGTGGAACGCGAAGAGGAACACTATGCGCGTCGTGTCTTTCCTCTAGCCTGGCCGTTGATTCTCACAGGGCGAGCGGGGAACGCGGTCGACAGGCGTGCGAGAGGGGGGCAGCGTAGCAGAGGAGAGAGAGGGAGAAGGGTCGCGCATGCGCTGGCGCTCGTCGCGGCGTTGCGTGGGAGACAATTTCGACATGTCGAGCCCGCATTTCAGAGGAGTCAACCGAATGAAGCGCTGGACTGAACGTCCGCAGCGCTCTACCCGCTTTATATTCACACTTGAAGGAGAGGAGACTATAGGAGGATAGTAGCGCATGCGCCGCGAGAGCAGAAGCGAGAACGCAGGAGAAGCGCAAGGAGGTGCTGGGAGAGAAGTGGAGTAAGTAACGCGCAGCTGTTGGAGAGAGGGAAGGAGAATAGTTGCCCATGCGTAGTGTGAGTGCGGACGCCCACGCCGCCGTTCATACACCCAAGCAAGAGATGCTCCGCATCTAAAACATCGATGACATGGCAAAACACGACTGTGATCGAAGGCCATTACCCCTTCGATTGGCAGATGGCGCTTCTCTCACACATAATAAAAACGTTAGTCCGGCTTCGTGCATTAATGAGGCAATGGAGGACGTATATATCACCATTAGGCTGTAGTAAATGCGCTTATTCGCCGACAATCGACTCAAACCGCCTACGGCGAAGCGCTGCTGCGTAAATTTGTATACGCACCGCCGACCGCCTATCCCCACTAACGCGGCGACGGTGCTGCCACCTATAGCCCAATCTCGTGGTGAATACCCCATGCGCACACAGTTAATACAAAAATTGGGGACCCTTAAGCTTCGCCTTTAAGAGTTGAACGCGATAGCGAAATCCGGCCCCTAGTGCGCACTTCAACCACTAAGTGCATACTTATTAATGTGTATTGTTACACACACACACGCACGCACGCGCGCGAATTTTACAGGCTTTCGATCTAAAGCAAGAGTCGCACGGCCTCCAAGATATACGCCGCGCGCCGGCCCTCTCGGATGCCATGAAAAGTCGAGACATATTTCTCACAATGCCTCACAGATGGCAGCACATTATCTAGCTGCGTTGGCTTGATATGTTTTCCTCTAGATGGACATAGTTGTCCAGTTTTAGAGCCGTTTGAAAGTTCGTGTGTGTGTATTTAGCGGCGATGGCTGCACTATCCCGGCGTTTTTCGACGTAGTGTGATGGCCTCGCGAATGCGCCTACCGTATGGGCTCGTTGTCGTCGTGACACCTGCCGAACAAAATGCGTCGACTCCTTTCACTACATGACATTTATGTAGTGTTTTTGTCCGAAGCAGCTGCAAGCAACGTCGTGGCTTTGTGGTAAGACACTTGCTTGCCACGCGAACGGCCCGGGTTTGATCCTCATTGGGACCGAAGATTTTATCGTTTATTTTATTTGCTACTTTCTCGATTTTTCGCTCACGGATGATTTTTCGCTCACAACCAACGGTGCCGACGCCGACAGCGGAATTTCTGCGACACGAGCTCTCTAACGCTACCGCGTTAAAACCCGCCGAGCTCGAACCTCGCTCTGACAGTCAGGGCATAGTGTTTTGTCCAAAAATAGCTCGTTCTATGTTAAATGTCGCCCTAATTCAATAACGAAGCGTTGCCGTTTTGTTAAACGACATACTCATGTTCAGCAACTTGCCCTGATAGTTAAGTTAGCTTTCATTTTTCTTTAAAACAAAGCATCTTAATCTTCCAAGATGTTCCGCGACTAGCTTGTGAAACTTGCGCGATATTCGTATGTGAAATATAAACATGCAATCATGAAGATTTTAGTCAATAACAATATGAAGTCGCCTATTCTACTTGGCTGCCCCTCTGAGCTTTTGGTTAAACTCTTGAAACGAAGTTACATTCAGATCTAATGACATTATTTGGATGGTACAGAGCGATATTCAGAGCCAGTGGAATCGAATGAGCTCGAGAAATTCCTTCGGCTTCGTAATCCCAATTGAATCGACCGTCAGAGTCCCGCGGCAACGGGGACAGCGCGTCCTGCAAAAAATAACGTGATGACGTCAACATGGCTTCAGCAATAGCTACAGTTTGTGACGTCCTGATGCCGTCACTGTACCGTGGCGACGCACGACGGCGTCTTTCCGTGACATCGTAGCTTCGCCAAAGTTGGGCCGATCTCGGAGGCAGTCCAAAACTAGGTGAGGCGCCTCCAATCCTGGAGGCAGCGCAAAACTACGTTGTGTGCAGAAAGCTTTCCGAGGCTGGCGGGGGATGGTGAATATTGCCACGCCCACTTCTTGTTTTATTTTGATGTATTCGGGTTTGACCAGCAAGGACGGTTATCAACGCTCGACGTTGCCCGCGAAGCAGTGTACGAGAAGCTTCCCGATTGTAGTAGATCGTTTTGTTAATATTGCGCGCCGCACGCGAATGTCCCAGCTTTGTCTAGAGATAACGCCGCCACCAGCGATATCGCTGGAAAGTTCTATAGCGCCGGTATAAAAGCCGACGCGCTTGACCACTTGTCATTTGATCGACGATCGACGCTCTGTTCGCCGCTATCAGTTTATTGCTGTAGCTGAGTTTCATTTTCCCGGCCACAAGTTCGGCCTAATAAAGAGTTTCATCTCGGACGTGCTGACTGCTGCCTTCGTCGACGTCACGACCACGTGACAATATTCGCCTAAGGAGAAAAAGAAGGTGGCTTTCGCCTTCGAGTCATTTTATGTGATTGCATATTGTTTGAGGCCCGTGTACTTAGATTTAGGTGCACGTTCATGAACCCCAGGCGGTCGAAATTTCCGGAGCCCTCCACTACGGCGTCTCTCATAATCATATCGTGGTTTTGGGACGTTCAACGCCAGATATTATTATAGGTGAATACATAAAGGACCCTGTGAGTTTTACTCTCTACACCAGTGGCAAGGAAAATTGTTGGATTAAGCATTCGTAATTTGCAAAATGTTTTTGCAAATATGTCATTCATGTTACGTGATTTAACGGATATGTCAATTTAACAAGAAAACAACGTGTTACACGAAAACATGGTTGATCCCTCCGTCATAGGAATCGGAATAACACGAAGGTACAGCGTGCCCTTACAGAGGTAACAGAATGTTTACTGTACATTGACATAAGAGAGTTTGCACAATGTATTTTTGATGTCTGGCAGTTATTGCACCGTTTAACGTGGATGTACACACTTTGATGATTGGTGGTGCATCTATATCCCGACGACTAACGTCCATGCTAAATGATTAAACAATCCCTTGTGGTAGCTGTAGTAGTTAACGGTGAAAGCGTAATCAGAGAACGAGGTGTGATAGCCAGAAGAGCGTCGCGTATTGGACGCAGAACTTGGTCGCCATCCCGCGGCATGTTAAATATGATTGAACACCACGGCCGGACTAGAGGGAAACGCAAACCGCGTCGTGCCGCCCCGGTAGCCCGGCCGCGATTTTCATCGCGGCGAACGCGTGAGCGGGAAACGCGGTGTACAGCCAAGTGAGGCAGGCGCGCGTCGCAGAGCTATTTTTGGTTTGGATTAGCGCGATCATATGAGAGAGGCCGACGCTTTTACGACGCTAGGGCTAAGGTCGCCACCTCGCGGTGTGTTAATTCATTGACAAAAATTGAACTTCTATTCAAAACGCGCGGAATGGGACATACATGTAACGCGTTACAGGTGCTAATCGCGGAGGCCTCAGTAATGACGAATTACTTTGCTTTACCGCTCCCTGAGGGCAACACCACTCCGCCGACCGGGAGATCGGTAGATATAACAGGCGCGTTAGTAAAGCCTCTACAGTCTAAACCGTGGCGCTGTGGATAGCATGCCGGGCATCTGTTGTTGCGGACCGAGGGGTCGTGGGCTCGATGCCCATTGACGCAGCTTTTTTTCTTTGCCATCTGATCGTGTATATTTTTTCGACGTCGTTTCCGTGACGGAAATACGTCACTGAAGCCTTGGTGGACCCCGGCATAAAACACTTTCGTGTTAAAAGCTTCTTTCAGTCATTTTTATCCGATCATCCACTGAATGGAACGACCTTCCCGATGCCATCACTTCAATTCACGATAATCTCTAGCAGCTTTATCTAATATTGTAATAACAGGTTCTCATTTGCTTCATGTTTTCACTTTGTTTTTGCAACACGAGTGCTTGTAGCCACCCAGGATTTCATTTCTTTTTCCTATGTACATATTTTGTAACCTTGGTGCCCTTTTTATTGTTGTTTATCACGCTTCTGTGAACACGCTATCTGTCTTTGTTAATCTAGCTAAAACTGTATCACTACATGCCTTTTTACTGAAATGCACTATCTGTTTTTTTGTTTTTCTGTCGTTTTCTTTTTTTCTTGTAACCACTCGCCTCTTTAATGCATTGGCCCTGAGGGGTTTATTAAATAAATAAATAATTAAATAAATAAATAAATAAATAAATAAATAAATAAATAAATACTTTGCGAAACGTTTATGCAAATATTTCATTCATATCGCGCAATTTACCGATTTGTCAATTTAACAAGAAAAAAACTGCTTGGAAAGCTGGTACAACATGTTTTAACAGCGCAGCTATTTAAAGGGACACTAAAGAGAAACAATGAATTGGTTTAGATTGATAAAGAGGGCTCGGAGAACTCTTGCGTAGTTTATTTCACCACCATAGGTTTATGATTAGAGGGGAAAACCAAGTTCAAAGTTTCATTTTTAAATTTCGCGCCGAACTTTGTAATTCGTGACGTAAAAGACTTCAAAGAGCATTTAACGTATTTTGGCGCCACTGGCTCGACGAAATTTCCACAAACTCGTTTTGTCAAGTGTCTGGCCCCCTCAGAGGACAATGTACTTCGATTTAACCGATTAGGAACTACGTAGGCCCAAGCAGGCGCCGTCAAATATATGTGACGTCATGGCAAATGGTGCGGGAATTCCAAGGTTGCCTCGACACCTGTATTTTCTTTTTGCGCGTTTTCTCGCTTATTAAGCGTCTTCGCGCAGAAAGCGTGGTGTTTTTGGTATCGTGGAAGACTACTTTACTAATGCGAGAAAAATCGTTTTGCTCTTTAGTGTCCTTTAAGCCGGCCATACAAATTTGGCGTCCTCAGAAAGCCATAAGGGTATACGCCACAGGAATTGGGCGAGCGCCGCAACCGAATACAGCAGATCCGAGCGTTAAAAGAAAACTCAGCTCGCCGAAGTGAGCCACGTGAAACACGTGAAAAAGAAAGAGAGAGAAAAAAGAAACAAGGCTATAACAAGAAGAAAAAGATGAAAATAGAGAGAAATGAAGAGAATAAAGGCATAAAAAGAGAGAGAAAGAAAGAAAGAAGCAGACACGAAAAACAGAGAGGAATAACAGAGCGAAACCGCAAGAAAAATAAAAAGGGAACTAGAGATAAACAAAGAAAGAAAGAGAAAGAAGCAGGGAGAGAAAGAATAAAGAAAGGGAAGAAAGGCAGGAATATAAAGCAACAGGCGCAAAAAAACATACAAGGAACAGATAGAAAGAGAAAGAAAGAGAAGGAAGAAAGGAAGAAAAAAAATAAAGGAGAAACAAGGAAGATCACCCAGCTCCGCATTTCCTTCAGGCTTGGCACCACTATGGGGCGAAGCTGCCATACTATTTTTATCCTCCATATCAGAAGCATCTCGCCTCTGTTTCCAGGAAACAATAGCGAACCCGTTTGCATCAATGCGCTGATCAGTTTCCTTACCGCATCTCGCTTGAGAGTGCACTCGATGTGCATTTTCCTACGATTAATACGATCTGCTCGAAATTCAAAGTAGTACGCGGGAAACAAACGCTTCACCCGCTGCAATGCGCGTCGTCATTCAACTTTGCCATATAAACCACATTCCTTGTGTTCAATTTATTGCCTAGGGATACTGGCTAAGCGTTGTCTTTGATTACGGTTGTCAGACGTTTCAATATCGAAGTTCCCTGCGCGTGTTTATTCATTGAAGCAATGCCCCATATTTATTAGAATATAAACACACATACCTTTCAGTCAATCTAGATTTGCCTCCTCTAACGCTTCTGCATAACTCTTTTGAACTTATTGCCGTTGACATCGTGGCCGTGTGATATTTCTTGCTGGCGTGCCATCTGGACTCCTGTCATCTTCCACCATTTTGTCAAATTCCTCCTTTCGTCAACTCTGATTGGTCCAAATGGCTGCTACGGCCTATTTGATTGTCTTAAAAGGCCGTAAGCAGGATCACAATATGGCGGAATTTGACAGCGTCCAGAATACCGTCCTTCATTAGCACCCCCATGGATCGAAGCGCATTCGTTGCGCCGAATGTCGTTCGAATCCTTTGAATGGCCAGCGTGAAAGGAATATTGTAGTTTGTTTGCACATTTCAGGTGCAGCTGTGCACAGCTCTCTCATAGTAGAGTCCACAGTATTGCACGTCGTTCCTAATTTCCGCGCTATTCGGAACAGCTGCGCACAGCATAGTATGAAACGTTATACTCAGAACATTCACATTTCGTCCTAAGAATTCGTGCTTTCTCCTTGATCTTGTAATGCGCGTAATTACCCTTCTCTCTGGGACAGACTTTAGATACATATGTGCAAACCCACGAAACATCAAGTGTACATGTTTCATAGCCCGTCACCCGTTCACGGCTAGCGCGAAGTAATCGAATCTGACATGCTGGTTGGTCGTTTTGCATTCATGGACACACAGTAAAATTCAGAGTAGGCAGTCCAAAAAAACTGACAGGGTCCCTTATGCATTCACATGAGACGACACGAAGGCGAAAGCCTTCTTTTAGGAGCTTGGTACTTATGCTGGTGCCTTGTCCGTCGGCGGCGTGTACACTCTCCGGTAATTTCAAGAATGCTCACTTGATGGCGCGCTGCCGCTCAAGGCTGCGCACACCACGCTCGGCGCATGCGCTAATTAGATAGGTGACCGCTCGAGGACCGTGCCTCTCGTTTGCCGCTCGCGTTTGGCGCGCTTCCTTTCTCTTCGCCGGGAGCTCACTCAGTGAGCAGAGGGCCGCGCCTCTCGTTTGGCGCTCGCGTTTGGCGCGCTTCCTTTCTCTTTGCCGGCAGCTCACTCAGTGAGCAGAGGGCCGCGCTTCACGATTGGCGATCGCATTTGGCGCGCTTACTTTCTCTTCGCAGGGAGCTGACTCATTGAACAGAGAGCCACGCCTCTCGTTCGGCGCTCGCGTTTGGCGCGCTTCCTTTCTCTTCGCCAGGAGCTCGCTCAGTGAACACTCTTCGTCGCCGCTCCGCAGCATGAACACCCCAGCCAAGGCAGCAGCTCGGGCTCGCCACCAAGACCCTGCGGTGAGAGCCCGGGAGGCGGAAGCGATGAGGGCTAATGAATATAGATCAACGTTGTCACGTCTATATATGATGGTAGAGGAATGTGTACGGAGGATTGGCGGGTTACCCGATCATCTCCGAGCAATCTCCTCTAACATCGTTCACTTCGTGAATATGGCGGTGATTTTATTTCCTTCTCAGTCAATGTAGTAATCCTGTTCCGCCACCCACCGAAAGCTTTCCGCACCTAAGGTGGTTTTGCGCTGCCTCCATGATCGGAGGCACATCGCCTGTTTTTGCACTGCCTCCGTGATCGGCCCACCTATGACAAAGTGATGATGCCATGATGTCACGTCATCATGTGACGTCACGTGATTTGACGTCATTGTGCCTTCACGATGATGTTACAACTTCATATGGTGACGTCATCACATGATAATTGTTTTGCCTCATTCGTGTTCACGCCACCGACGCGGGACGCCGATAAATTTTCGCGTTTGATGAGGCATCTAAGGCTTTCGGTTTAAAAGTTCAGCAGCATGCTACTCTGTAACACTTGTAGGCGAAACCTTGCTGCACACTTTGTAATGCAATAAGTTTTATAATCGAGCACCAGTCTTCTTGCAGTGCATAACGAGCGGCAGTGGGGACGAAACACACTAAATTACAGGGGCGTAGCCAGAAATTTTTTTCGGGGGGGGGGGGGGGGTTCATCCATACTTTATGTATGTTCGTGCGTGCGTTTGTATGTGTGCGTGCCTATATACGCAAGCAAAACTGAAAAATTTCGGGGGGGGTTTGAACCCACCCCAACCCCCCCCCCCCCCCCCCTTGGCTACGCCCCTGCTAAATTACCTTGAAGTTCTCTGTCCACTGCCCTATTCCTACTCTCTCAAGCTTACTTCACCCCACATGCTGTTTTACCACCTCTGAGAGCGGCCCACCTTAAAACAAGCGACGGTGCAATGGGATGACGTCCTATTGACGGCTCACATTTCTCCGATCCGAGACCTCATTATGTCTTCGCAAGATGGCGTGACTACATCACGTCAACAAGCGTAGGCCACGTGGGTTTTTGCACCACTTCATTCGCCTACCGTCTTTCTCAAGGGGCCGTGAATTATACACTTCAGGCTTACGCCTTACGAATTCCACAGACAGTTTCTCCTTGGAGTATGCTAGGCGATGCGTACGCGTTTCTCACCAATCAGCCGCTGCTTCATCGCCGTATGAAGCTGTGTTTATGCAAATGGTGCGCTCTTTGTTCTCAATGAAGTCCTGCATTACCGGCTTCTTCTGCTCGGCCACTTCTCTGCGATGTGGCCTTCCCTGGGAAGCTGTGTTCGGGAGATATCGCCGCGGCGTCTTTCATCTTCATTCTAATTTCTGCCAGCGTCTTGCAGCTGCCGTCCAATGGAAGGTGCATCCCGGAACCACCGAAACGCGCGACTTTGTACTCTACTTCAGGTGCTATAACATGGCGCCAACATCCAAACAAATATATTGAATAAACAATAGCGTTTCAAATGGACGAAAAAATGCATTTTGTTAGGACGTTAATAACGAAGTTATATTGCCACAATGTGGAAATCATTGGCTAAAGCCCTATCGTCGCTTACAGAATCTTGACTCATTGCTACAGCTACAACTGCCAAAAAGATTTCTCGACGTGCGAGTACAGTGCTGGTTTGGCTTCGGTCAGTGTTGCGTTCACCGACTCATTCAGCTATCGCAAGTGGTATGGTAGACTCATCCATGTGACTTGACTAAAACAGGGCGGAGGCTATCAATCGTCTCTGGTGCGGCTGTCCCCACTTTTAAACACATCACCAGACTCTCCAGTGTGCCTGAGACTTGGTGATCGGCTTTTTACTCAAGGAAATATCTCTGGAGCCTGGCCTTGCAGCTCATGTGCTCAGAAAGCATCACTAGCCCTCCTGCACTCTTTGAAAGCAACGAAATGGAGCGACCGCTTGTGATACGCTGCGCGGTGTGTGTGCTGTTAAATGTGTGCACTGCTTGTTTTATCTTTCTCGCTCTTTATTTTGCTCCCTTATTCCCCTCCCCATGTGTAATGTCGCAAACTGGACCATAGTCTTGTTAATCCGCGTGTCTTTCCTGTATTCGTTCTCTGTAGCTCTTCCCACAATGTGACTGTAGTCAAAAGCCTGGGAGATCTGTTTGCCTTTCGTGAAATGGTTCCGTATTCGTGCGTGCACGCTCTTGGCAAATGTCGCAGGGGCATATATAACTGCACCGCAACACATAGCTCCTCCTTAATAAAAAACAAAAAGAATCCATTGAACAACATTTTAAAATTGATGGAAAGTGCACAGCGCTTCGTGTAATTCATGCATATCTTGGCTCCTTTAGCTCAAGGCGCTCGAAAAGGCGCGCGTGATAATCTCCGCGTTATTATGTGTGCGTGTTACTAGAATTCACGGGTCTGTTCTTGTATCGTGCTTCTTTTCTCCCCTCGTTTGTTCAAAGCTGACTGCTCATCCACTTTTTGTTTGAAACTGCTCCAACTCAACGGCTTCGGGGTCGAAAGTGGCATGAGGACTTGTCTGAAGATCACCAATCACTTGAGCAGAACGTCTAAGGAGCACTTCTTGCGCTCGCTTAAAAATTAGTTTCATTTCATTTAGCAGGACTCTGCTGTGATCTTTCATCAACTTGCTATGTACAGTTAAACTTTAACTTTATTTCTCTTTTAGTATACACTAGGAACGATTTGTTGAGCTGAAGCTCCCGCAAGCAGCTTGACTGCACCCGACAGTCGTTGTATGTGACAACGCAGTAGTAAGCTACTATTTCGGAATAATAAACAAACTAAACCCAAGTTTTAACGCTTTCATACACACACCGTCGTAAGGAATATGAACTGGAACCCCAAATTCATGTTTATTGAACAATTGCTGCTAATGTACTGATACGAAAGAGGCGTATTGAATTGGCAGCTATGCATTTCCGCTTGAGAATTACGTGTCATGGACGCGTTTGATCTTGCCGACTGCATTTTGCGTCCATGACCTTGAAGATGTATTTTAGGGTTCTATCTGCTGTGTTCACAACTATAAATTTACAGGTGGTGACATGTTCTGATAACTAAAGAAAGTTAATAGTAAAGGTAAACGCCTTTACGTACATGCGTCTTCACAGGATGCATGACATGGAGCAGAGAGAGACAACACTGAAGGATTTCTGAGACCACTCGTAAAACAATCGAACATAATACGCGCGGTCACACAATGTGCATTGTTATGCATGCGTGTGTCTTAAGAGTGAACAATATGCGTCTTCAATTTTCTGCGAGACAACTGGTATTCTGTGATCCTGAAAGTTTGAAAAAATTCGGCGGATACTGTCTGATGAATTGTACTTGATATTCGGGGCGTAAGGAGGGTAGAAAATACGTATAAAGGTCACGGAGATGTACTGGTATTTTAGAGAATTTCATGGTCTCAATTGATCTAAGAAAATCTGTAGACTTTTCTTTTTCAAAAATAGAATATCTTGAAAACGCGGTACTCGTAGTCGCGTCCAACCATATAACTTATTTCTGCGACAAATTTTTGTTGTTAATCGGGAATCAATATTAGCAAGATCAATCGATGTTGTTAACCATGATCAACATTTTTACGTGCTCGTTGGAGAGGCTCAATTAAAGAATGCACAATTTTCTCATACGACTTACGTGTGCACAGAATCGCACTGACATTCATCACGATGTCTATTTAGTTGTCACAGTGTTCAACGCATGCACGATTGAAATAACGTTTTCAATAAGTCATTTCTGCCGACCGCCATATCGGCATGAAATCTACTTCTTGACGCTATCATCAATGAAATGAACTTTATAAAAAAATTAAACAATTACATCAGTATTATCCACAGCTCCCGCGCTCAGCTCGCGTCGAGTGTATTGGCGTTATCATTTTCATATATTTACTGTGTTTGCATGTTTTTGCAATCTGTGTTTACGTGATCTATCCTTTTGACCCGTGGTTATCGCTTGTTACCCCCGCCCCCGACTTCTTAAGTGTGCCATCAGGCATTACATAAGCGGGGTGTTAAATTAATAATTGATGATAAAATGGTGCTGCTGTACATTAAATCGTACAGTGCTGTGAGAGTAAAAGAAAAAAGAACGCTAAATCATGTTTGCTGTACAAATTTACAAAAGAAAACTTTATTTCGCCTTATATTTAGTATAACGCGGCAGAACCTACTGCACGGTGCCATCAGTGCATAAATGCGTCTCTTTTATTTAACGACACTTTCTAGCAAGAGTACTGCAAAACTGCGTCACCAACGTTTTTTTTTGTATAAAATGGGGTGTCTAATTAATCCGATATTACACAACAACCTTGCATGTTACTGGAGTGGGTCATCTATTGAGACTTCTAGGATCAATAAATAATAACTAATCGGTGACCTAGATACGTTTTGTGCAATATGTAATGCTTCCGAGAAGCATAATTGTTTCATAATCTAGTGAATAAGAAAAGAGCGCCTGCGGCTATGTTACAACTTTGTAATTAAAAACAACGGCCGCTTACATTATTATGCCGACTTGGTTGTACTACGTCAAGCGTGTTGCCGATACTTTACAAATAAGGGACTTCTTAATCTTCTAATCTCGCCCCGCCACGTTGGTCTAGTAGTTATGGCACTCGACTGCTGACGCGAAGGTCCCGGGATCGAATCCCGGCCGCGGCGGCTCTATTTTCAATCGAGGCGAAAAGGGTTGAGGCCAGTGTACTAAGATTTAGGTGCATGTTAATGAACCCCAGGTGGTCGAAATTTCCGGAGACCTCCACTACGGTGTCCCTCACAATCATATCGTGATTTTGGACGCTAAACCCCAGATGTTATTATTACTCTTCTTCTACTCTCCAGTTACTTCATTATCGGACCGTTGCGGAGAACTGTACTGTTGTTAAGCCATCTAAACCAGCAAACGAGTTCCTATTTCCTTAATTATGAGCATCTCGTAACACATCCCCGAAGTTACAATTTGCCCATAATTCAATATCGAGAGCATCCCCGTAACACGGCAGTATGTAAAAGGTAACTCGACAACTCGCTGTTTCGAACCTGTAATAGTTATGTTCTAACCTAATCATTTTGCCGTTTCTTTGCCGTCAACGAGCATACTCTTCTTGCTGCTCACAGACGTCAACAAAATTTCCCGAGTGTGAGGGGCAACACCAGTGATGAAACGTTATGGTAAGTCACGTAAGTGTGTTAGCAGAATGCTTGGGTTCTTGCGGAACGAAAGAACCATGCTTACACAAGGTAAATAATATCTACTGAGAAGAAGAATAAGATGGCTTTCGGCTTCGGGTGGTCTTAAGCAAACGTATCTAAGCAGAGTCTATCAAGACTCTTACTGGTCGTGAGACTCCCGCGTAACGCTATGGGTGATCTTCATACAGCGTCCGCAGTCGTCGCGCCGCGGTGTTGCGTAGTTAGAAGACGAGCTGTGACTTTAGGTTTCCGAGGCGAAGCACCTTAAACTTCAGGGATTTTCCGTTATTCACCGATTTCAATTGAACTTTCAACATATGTTCTCATCGGTACCTTGATAATATGTGCCGAAATATACAACCCTAATTCATTTAGTTTTTTTTTCGAAAACTAATTTTAAAATTGGCAGCCGATTCTGGAATCACGCCTTTAAATGCGGGCCACCCTGTATACGTGACACATCATTTCTACCCCATCTTCTACCCTTCCTCACCCAGCAGACGGACGCTGCGCGCGCTTTCTTCTTCGAGGCGACGACGACGCTAGCACAGCGGTTGCCTTTTTCTTAGTTGCATGTGGTAAAAAACGATGGGTGAAGGCAGGTGTGTTGCTTTCGGCGCGGCAGCAGAATCACTTCGTGATATCATTGTCTACCTGGTCTACCCAGCTGAAGCAGCTCTCTATTTCGGTTTCGGTTTTGACACATTGTTTATTGCTTATTTAAAATGATTTACGAGTCTCTCAGCAAAATGAACCACCCTAGCTGTTAGAAGATTGTTAATACTATTTGGAAACGGCATTATATCAATGTGGTCGAAATTTCACCGGAGTTCCCCTTTAAGGCCGAGCCATGCACCCCCAGCGTCTAGCCTAGCTCGGGTTTACACGCTCGCTCCCGTTGCGTGCTCTGGTTTGAATGGAGTCCCCTAAAGGTTTTAACCAACAAAACAACAATCATATATGTGAGAGACCAATACAAAACACCTAGAAGCACAAACCCTTTATACTTGTCGGCGATTTCAACGTAGACATTACGGACCTTAGGACCTAGCTTTGTCGTCGACGGTCACTCTCCGCTGTCATGGTGGTTGGAACACCGTTGCTATACTCGAAACATATGTATGTGTGTCAATAAAAAGGGCTCACAGTAGACGAACAACAATAATAATTGTGACGAAACAATATAAAATGCCTATGAGCACAAACCCTTTATACTAGTCGGCGACTTCAACGTACACATTATGGACCTGACTACCGAGCTTTGTCGTCGACACTTTATGTCGCTTTATGTCACAATATTTGCATTATATGGTGCAACGCTCGGGTAACACATATGCGACACAAAAAAGTTTGAACAGTACACTAATCTCGATCATAATTGTGACAGAACAATAGACAATTCCAACAAGCACAAACCCTTTATACTAGTGGGCGACTGCAACGTAGACATTATGAACATTAGGACCTAGATTGCCCCACTCGTCATCATTCACTTCGTGGACATGCAGTATATGCAGTCTCGATACGCTCTACGATCAATTTGGTATGACTGCAAACAAACAACAACCAAGAGGGGAACGTGCATACACCTCGTCTTTGCCAACTTCAGGCTGGATCCGATCGAAGAACCATTGGCTCAACATTTCACGGACCACGAAGCAGCAATAATGAAGGCAAAACGGAATCCAGAACTGAACACGACATACGAGTTATGACCAATAAAACACATTGTATATAACTGTACACACGCGTTGTCCCACGTTTACATGCGCGAGTGGGCAATGTCACAGGAGATTCACAGTTACCGAACAATCCCTAGTGCTTCGCCCACTCATCATCATTCCATTCGTGGATATGCGTGAATTTTCCCCCTATGATAAGATCGGATTATTCGAAATAGACAAGGTAGTAGGCCAACTAAAGCAAAAAAATATGCCCCCACCTCCCCGAAGGGAATCGTGAGGAAATGCGAATGCATTTCTTGCGCCGAGAGTACACGGCGTAGTAATCGCTTCACTCCATTTATATATACGTGCGAGCAAGCGGACGGGAGAGTGGGGCGGGAGGAGAGAGAGCGATTGGCGAGAGAAGGAGCGGCGAAGCACGGCACCTACCCTCTCCTACACTCTCTCCACACACGCGGCAGCTCCGCCGAGCTCCCGCGATTTGAGTTGCTCGCTGGATTTCGTGGAGAACGGACGTGTCGCCCGCGATGCCTTACGGACTAGTCCTCGTGCCTCTCGCCGTCAACACCCTGTGACGGTTGCCTCGACCGCTATAGCGTGCGCCTCTCATCGGCAGGGCCTTCGCCACCTCGTCACCGACGCGTATCGTGCCCCTGGCTGAATCGTGGCCCCGTCCCTCGAACTCCTGTGACCAGCTCCCATCTTTCCTGTCTTCTCTTCTCTTCGTCGCGCCTGCCGACCTCCAATCACTTCTTTCTCTATTTTCTTCTTTTTTTTTTATTCCCTCCTTACCCCCAACCCTACGAGGCGCTGAGCCGTGCTCCCGCAAGGGCTACAGAAAATCCTTTCCTTCAACCACGCATTCATTCCCGCGATGCGAGCGCCCTCACACGCCAGAGCGCGCTCCCCCTCTCCACTCACTCTCCGCTACTCCTCCCGCACCACCTGCTCCGGTTGCTAGGGGCGAGGATAGGCGCGCGCGCGCCCGCAGCTGTTGCTATGGGAGAGGGAGTGAGAGCGGAGAGATAACACCTGCCGGCGCGCGGACACCGACAGACGCCTGACATGCCCCGACTAAGAAATGCATTCGCATTTAAAAAATGAGATTTTGTTTTCTCGAGCCTGGTGGCGCACGTCACCACCCGGTTATACAGGAACGCACATAGCATCCGTCCATTCGTTCACGAGGCTTTTAGCGTTCAAGACGCTATGGTCTCTGTGTGTTGCTAGAGTGTACTAGAAACGTTTCCAATACACACTACTGTTGCTGTGCGTGATTATATTTCTTTCACGTCAACGTGTCTCTGTGTACTCACGTCGATATTTTGGCAACCGCCACAAGACCATTCGGTACGTTGTCTTAAGATGAGAGATCTTGGCCTAAAGGATAAGAAGCGAGCTTCAAGTACTTCTGCTTTACCTGTTTTTGTTAAGTTTACACTTAACAACATGCAGAGGTACTGTGAAAATCTCCAATGTAACTGCGTGCAGAAACTGCACGCAGGCTTTACAATATGACATTTCTTTGCAGTTTCCGTTACAAGTGGCTCCATAGACGGTGCTTGTCTGCTGTAAGAGCGCTGTCGGAGGTTGAATATTCCTGCTGGCATTTACAACGCTACACAGCAATATAAATTGTCAATCCTTTTACAGCGAAAGCTGTTATGAGATCATTTCACCGGCCGTTTTTGGCGCCGTAGTTGTCCGCCGCCGCCGCCGCCGGTGTCCGTAACCAGTATCGCTCGAAATAAGAAAAAAAAAATCACAGCGTATCCACGGAGTGAATGATGATGAGTGGGCGAAGCTTCGGAGGTTCATCGGTGAACCGTGAATCTTCCGTGAATTCTGCCCAGTACATCATCACCGACGTGAGATCGGGCGCGTTTATACTAAAGGTTCGATGAGTTATGACGACTTGCAGCGCACTTTAATTTTACATGTACGCTGTGAATTTTCATTGTTTAGAAAACCATTGCTTAGAAAACATCTGGCGTCTTTCGTTAAGCAGCTGGCGTCTTTTCGTTTTGCTTTAGAAACATCTGGCGTTCTTTCGTTTTGCTTTTACAAAACATCTGGCGTCTTTTGTTGGTTTATTTCATCAATCAACGGCGTTTTGAACAAAATTTTTATTGTTTAATCACGCACAGGATAAATCTCACCAGGCACTACCTTGGAGGTAAAGAATGGCTGCTAATGGGAATGAGAGACAGAAGAAGTCGGCTTTTAGCTAACGCTGCGAATTTTTTATTGTTCAACAACGCACAGGAAAAATCTCCCACCGGCACCACCTTGCAGGTCAAAGCGTAAGACTGGTTACATACTACGTTACGAGGGACGAACGGGTGCCGCTATAAGGAGCTTCGCCCCTAAAACGAAATAAGAAAAAAATTCCAGGATGGAACGAGGTTCGAACCTGCTCCCTCTGCGTGGGAGCCCAGTATTCAACCTCTGAGCCATGCCGGTGCTTGAAACTGCTTTGCAAAAAGGTCCTATACAGGCTTCATGTCGGGAAGGAACCACATTAGCATATGTAATATAGCGTGGTAGAAGAGTAAAATAAGCACCAAGCGTCGCACAACGCGAATTCTGTCACCAGGCGTCACACAATGCGAATTGCGCAACGAGTAGGTTGTTGAATGCTTCCAACCCATTACAAAGGGCTCTGCCATAATTCTTCATCGTTGTCAGGCACAGCATCAACAACGCGCGCATAATGTCTTACATGCGTTTCGCAGGTACCAACGCTCTCCGTAGAATGACGAAAAATGGCACTGTGCCTGCTGCCCTACTTCTCAAAAATTACAGTGATTTATAGCGTAGTGGCTTCCTGGCAAGTGCACTTGTATTGGTTGCCAAGGAAGCCCATAAGCGCATGATCCACTTCCTCGGGGTCTCAGTAAAATTACAATGATTTATAGCGTAGTGGCTTCCTCGCAAGTGCACTTGTATTGGTTGCCAAGGAAGCCCATAAGCGCATGATCCATTTCCTCAGGGTCTCAGTAACTTCTTCGCCCCCCCCCCCTCTCTTCCACTTCAACGTATGTTATACAGCATGGCGGGAGAGGGAAATAGCGACCGGGCGTCACCCAGTGCAAATTACATAACTGGTGGGCCGTTTAAAGCTTTCAACCCATTATAAAGGACTGAGCCATAATTCTTCATCGTCATCAGTCGTCGCGTCAACAAAGTGCACATAATGCGTTACAGACGTGTAGCTGATGCCTCGCTTCTCCGCAGAATGACGAATAATGACATAGTAGGTGCTTCCCAACTTCAAAAAGTCGTGGTTTATGGCGTAGTGGGTACCTTGCTAGTGTACTTGTATTAGTAGCCCTAAGAGAGCTTACAACGAGCTCTAGAAACGCCGCTCTTCCAGCTTTCGCTGTGACTGTGCTGCGGTTTCAGCGCAGGCCTGGCGTTTTTTTTATGTCGGTAGTACTTGGCGGCATTAAGCTCCCTGCGGAGCGAAAAAAAAAGTGAAATGTTGGTGTTTTACCAGTTTTACGTCCCAAAACCACGATATGATTACGAAGAAGTCCGCAGTGGAGTGCACCAGAAATTTCGACCACCTGGGATTCTTTAACGTGCACCTAAATCCAAGTACACGGGCCTCAAGCGTTCTCTCCTCCACCGACAACGCGGGCGCCGCGGCCGGCATTCGTAGCCGCGTCCTTCCGGTCAGCAGTCCAGCACCATAACCATTAGACCAACATGACAGGTACGATTCACTACCGAGTGGGGTTATTCATAAATTCCCAAAAAAAAACATCGACACAGGAAAGGAAGCAACGATTCCATTTGATAGATATTGTATATGGACATGGGCTTATTATATTATATGGACATAGGCTTACAGTTTCACCGCAAGGGTGAATCAAAAAATGCGATAGCAAGAAATTGTAATGGTATACGGAGTGAGGCCAGAAGCTAACCCTTTTGGATCTGATCTCTCAAAAACGCTGGTGATAGAGAATATGGCCGCTCCCGGGAGGGATGCTCTTTCCGCCTAGTGTCCTCGCGTTGAGAGCGCAGCACGTACAAGGGGGTATACGAGAAGCCCGCTGATGGCGGTCAAGATAGCGATCGTGACCGCGCTCTTAGAATCAATGTTCAAAGTTGCTGCTCGAGCGACAACCACCAGCAGCGCCTCCCCCCCCTACTCGCGTCTTTTCAAGCTCTTTCAAGACGGGCGGGGCGTTTCCTCTCTGGTTCGACGACAGGCCTCCCGAGCGGGGTTATGTTATCGCATGCGCCCTCCGAGCGACGAAGATGGGCCGGCTCGTTGTCGCCCCCGCTCGCGCGATTTTATCCGAGGTAGAATACACGATGCGCTGGCTGGGGGGGGGGGGGAGTCTTTGCATAAATTTGGCGAATAGACAGTAATGTACAAAACTGGACTAGAGATCGTGATTAATTACAGTACGAATGTCACAAGGCTGCAATTTACAAACACAGGCTGCAAGCGAAAACACTATTTGCGGTCAAAACTGCCATGTCCACCTTCACATAGTAAGTGACAAGGGAGGGGGGGCGGCGTTCCCATATTGTGCCGGGGGCCGCATAAAAGTGCCGCGCGGGCCGCTAGTTGCGAACCCAATCCTGCAGCTAGTTCACTGTGAATTCACGCTCCACGCAAGCTAACTGATATACTTCAGTGCTCAAGGACCTGAGTGTGTCGGGCAGTCTCGAGTCTGCAGTCCGCATTTCGTTGGCGGAAAGCCATTGACAGAAACATCAATTCTCCCTCGCACGCTGCTGCTGTTTTTCCGCCGTACCGCAGTTCGTCTAGCGGTGCAGTTCCCATACAGGAACAGTAAGGAAGAAGCCCCGCATGCCTGGAAAAATGCCTTGCGGACCGCGATAATTTAAACCTTTATTGACCTTGTACTGCCGTTACCCTTAACATCACCGTGTGTGCAAGCAAAACCGCGCCACGCCGTTCTATTGCACTATGTGACAGCTAAGATATGACGTGCAAATCTAGCACTTCACAAAGTTACTCAAGCGCTCATGCAGCCCGAGCAGCGCCAACAAATGAAGCTGAACTACAGCACAGAAAACTTCGCGGAACTGCCCCGCATTACTAAATGCCACATGTGCGGTTCGGCGATCGTACGTTTTACTTGCGCCCATCGCAAGGGGTTGTCTAACACGTCAGACACAAATGTCATCGTTTACTCAAAATAAGCAAGCAAGATGACAAAAAATTATGCATACCAGAACCGATGGGGACGGCCTATGCTTCCAGGTTTACGCTCGTCGGCCGCACGAATCGCCCTATCAAAACACTGTCGCACGTCCGTCCTTTCTGTCAAATCAAAAACATGATTGATTCGTTATAATTTGTGTCCTTCTCTTCGCTTGAGGCCCGAAAAGAATCCTGCACTGCTCACTTTCTGAAAGATTACCCGTTTTATCAAATATGTCGCCTTCGCGCACACGCACTTGCAGACAACGTGGCCGTTGCTGACGGAGTGACGACGATTCCTAGCACACTCAAGGTATATGGCACACTAGTGAAAACTGAAGTTGCCGCAAGTGGCCACTCGTGGCGCCGGCGGCGCATTGGTGCAGTGGACTGATTGCTGCATTGGCCACAGACGATCGCGTGATCAACTACGCTTTCCTGCCATTTCAAGGTAAATGTAAATGGTAGCGAAGCTTCCATAGAAGCCCATACGTTCAGAAAATGGCTGCTCATCAGCTGCTCATAGGGCTTAGCGCCATCTGTGTGAGGAGGGAACACTTCCGGCGGAACAAAAAATAAAGCGGATGTGACGCAATATCCGGTAAAAAAGTGACATCATTTTGTTGGCACTAGCGCGAAATTTGATCTCAAAATATTCTTCTTAGGCCCCTTGTCGCTAAGGACTCGCGCTACGGCGAGACGGCAAGCCCTTGACGAATGCGCTTGAAACCAACGCTATAGCTAAACTAATATCGACCCGTGACTAAACGGTGGTGTAAGTGTACCGTCGCGCAATCCGCCTTGGTTTTACCAGGAAACTTATTCTTTGAGCTTTTACTGTGCGTTCGTGTCATCTTCCACAGCGTGAATAAAGTGGGCAACAGCGTACCTGTCATGTTTGCAGAGTTGCTTATTTGCTTCGAACGTGCGCAGGGGACTCAAAGAGCGCAGTGCATGTTTGCTTCAGTTCTAACGAGAAGAAATGACGCCTGGTCACGCCAAAATAATGGTATTTCAGTTTTATTCAATGGTCACAATAACGCAATTGAACACACCATACAGAATGAGCAACAAATGTCGTAATAAGTACAAAAAGTGCGTACACTATGTGCATTATGATTTGCCTTATGTTCCGATAAATTAACCTTACGTGTAACGTATCAAGACATGCGAATTGTAGTGATTGTAGCGCGATAGATAACTAAGCGATCTGCTCACCGATAACAGGAAATATAGTAGGCACCGCGTGTTCACGAAGGAAACCGGGCAGCAGGAATATTTATGCATGAAAATCCAGCAAGGACACTACTCCGAACCGTTGCCCCGGTGTCTTATCTAGAAGAGAGGGCTCGCCAGGCGTACGCGTGTTGCTATTGCATCCTTGGAACACCACATCGTTTCCGCGAGTACCGAGGAAAGCTTTCGGCGTGAAATGTTAGCCGCCTCGTGCCGTTGTCCGTTGAACACCGTAGCCAACACGTTCCCCAACGATGAAACGCACCTCGCAACTTCGCGCACACCAAAATCAAATTCTCACCGCAATGATTCACAGAACGCATGCAAGTGCGAAACACCAGAACACCTGAGGGGGCGTGTCGTTGAAGACGAACTTACGAGCGCGCCTTTCGATGCACCGCAAGAGCTGCACTGAATAACAATGACTTGCGCCTCTCTTCAGGGGGCGCTAAGAAAAGGGTTTTTCGTAAGAATTAAACACTGTCGTACATTCTTGGCACATTGCACCTACATAATTTTGTTCGGGAAATAAATGTAATTTGTGAAACATAAACATTGCTTTACGTCTCAATAAAACTTGGTTTTTCGCTATTGGTGTTTGTTCCCTCCAAACATAGTCGCGCTTCAATCGCAGCACCCATAACTCCCCTTGCTGGTGTCGTTGGCAATAGGTTCTGAACCGTTTTTCGCCCGAAGCTTCGCGACCTATTTGAATCGACCTTGGCCATTTTTTGTTTGCCCACATACGCGTGAACGGGTTTGGTTTTTACGCAGCTGGTTTCAGAAATGTGTTCATTCGTGCGCGCATGAGCTTGGAATATGTTCTAGATGCATATACAAGTGCACCACGACACTATAGTTTGTTCTAAAAGAAAAAAAGATTGTCATGATTAAATTTCTTTAAAAGTTATGCACAGTGCACAGCGCTTTTCTTGGCTGCTTTCACCCAAGGAAATGCAAACAGTGCGTATGACAATCTAAGCCTCTCTATGCGTGTGTGCTACTAGATGTTACCTGTCTGTCCTTGTATCGCACGCATTTTCTTCCCTCATTAAAAAAAACTGATCGAACTTCCACTTTCTGTTTGAAGCTGTTCTACCTCCACGGCCTCGTTATCATGGCTGGCATTCGCACTTGTCTTAAGGCCAATAATCACTTCAGTAGAATGCTCTGACGAACTCAGCTTAGCTCGTTAAAGAATTAGCTTCATTAAATTTGCAGAGCTCTGCTGTCATATTTTATCTGTTTATATTAGGTTGAACTACTAGTTCATATATGTTTATTCTTGTAGTATATGCTGTAATTGGGGTTCCGTGTTTTCGGTGTTTATTTTTCTCGAGAATCGGCCGGTGTTTATCGGAGTTTATATTCTTCTGGGAAATTCGGCGTTTATCAAATTTTTTTCTCGTAAATCCCTAATTCTACGAAATTCGGAGCTTTGCATTATTCTCGAAACCCCAAAATCTTAGATCAATTCATATCTGAAAATAAAATATCAAAACACATCAAGCACTTTTTTTTCTAGGAGGTTTGAATGCGCAAAAACATACGCACAAGCAAAATACTTGAACACATAACACTCGTATTTGTGTGTATAACAACCTTATCCTTAAAGCTTATGGTAAAACACGCAAGCATACTTTGCGAGGTTTCTGTCAGTGATCGAAGCGCGCTCCTTACGATTGACGACTCTCGGATTAGAAAATGCTCTTTCAACGTAAGCGCTAGAAACAAGAAGTGCCAGAAGACGCAGCACGCATGGGAAAGCACTGGCCACTGGACATTGTGAAGTCTCCAAAACGACAGGGGTTCAACAATGTTACATATTTCATAGCACTGATAGTTCGCAAAATTACTCAGGAGCTGTCTCATGTCGTCAGTTTCACGAAGCACTAATTGGAAAATAGGCGCATAGGTTTCGAACGCGCAGGGCAGCTCATGCTTCATATATGGATTCACAATTTCAATGCAGTATACAAATCGATTCTTTGGTGTACTGGAGTTGATCGCACAGGTTCCTCTCATATTTCTATATCCACTTTTCGGAGACAGCAGCGTCGCATTCGTGAAAGTCTGCGACAGTCGTTAAGCGGTCAGTCTCATCAAGGAGGTCCAACAGACTTGTAACATCTGATGCGAAGACCTCGCTTGGATCATGCCATTGACTAATGAGTGCGTGCAAACGAACCCCCAGTATGGGATAAACTTGGTGTACCAGGGTACTCTCTACCTCAAGTTCCTAATGATTGAGAGCAAGGGACACGACTTGGTCTTCAGAAGCCTCATCCTAACAAGCAAGTCGTGCACAGCTTCAGGCGACGAAATAAGACTCTTGAGCTTCTCGCACCTCGTTCCCTTGGCTTCGTCCCTTCTCAAGAGAGACAAAATGGCGCTGCAGTAGTGTAAAATATTTTCTAGAGCTTCATAAAAAGAGAACCACCTCGACAGACATACGGTTTTCAGCGACTTTATGGACATGCCCACGGTCAAGCACACACGACCAAACTTACGGCGCAGCTCCCGCAACGATTTCAACCGGGCAGGAATCTGCGCAACAAAATCGTGAACTGCGTAAACGAGCTTGTCCTGATTCCATCCTCCAGAGCGTTGTTGAGTAGGTGGCACGGATCTTTGAAGTGGAGCGCCTTGAATTCGGGGTTAGAGATCTGCAAGTCCTTGTGAACCTTCTGCATGTAAGAAGCCAAGTCGGAGCGCAATACAGCTACGTCGCTTAATACAGCTACGCGCGGCAAACTTTATGTAGGTCAAACCAGAAGATGTATCAATGAGCGCTTAGAACTTTCCCCTTCGATAAAAAAGGAACGCTAAAAAAGGAAGGAAAAAGAAGGATATTGGCCCTTGAAATCGCAGTTTATCAGATAAATCCGAATATTCAAGAAATTTACCGGCGATTGTTTATGGGATGTTTTCGGATAAAACCGAAAACACGGAGCCCTAGCTATAGATGATTCCTTACTCTAACCGCTCCCGTAGGCAGCTTGACAGGAACCAGATAGTATTTTACGTGACAGCGCAGTAGAAACCACCATTTCGAATATAGTTAACCGAGTAAGCAAAAGTTCTAACCCTTTCATAGAACTACAGAAAGGTGAGGGCGAAGGTTGGGGGGGGGGTGGAGTTCAAAGTACTCAGGCTGCTGTCCCATGTAAATACTATGGCAGCGTGGCCTGGGAAATCTTGACCACCCCTGTACATTTTGGCAGGTACTAACATATTCGGCTAGCTACACGTATTTATAAATAATGTTTTTGGAATTGTGCTCGATAAATGGTAATGCGAATATATTGCCGTTTCTGTGCTATCTACGAGTGTAACTTTGATGATGATATTTTTTTTCAATGCTGCAATAAGTTTCTTGAAGCTCATTACTGTCAATAAATTTCCGGAGTTTGACTGGAAACACACGTGGCGAGACATTAAGGCATATCACGTGGGTGTTGTTTGTATAACGTTATGGGTTCTTGCGGATCGGTCAAACATACACACGCACGCACACACACACACACACACACACACACACACACTCGTACATGCACACTCGCACGCACGCACACAGAGAAAAAGACACGCACACACACGCGCGCGCGCAAGATTCAGCGTCTAATTTCTGACGTACTAACGATAAAAAAGTAGTAGTCGTACTGAACGTACGCCATTAATTGTGCGTAGTCGGACGGTAAATCAATTAAGAGAAATAAACCAGAGGTGAGCGAAGCAGCTTGCACAATGAGGGCGTCGCGTGCGCCTGAAGAACCTCGCCTTCAGAAGCGAAGCGTGGGGCGTGGAACGTAGCGTGCTGTCTTTACAGTACGCGGGCAAACCGAATGCAAGGTATGGCATGCGAACGCAAGCGGTAATGTTGTGTTCGTGCTGCCGAGCTCTCAGCCTTAATGGTACCTTGCGATCTCAACTCGACTTTCGAAGGACGAAGCTACTTATTACGGAAAGACACCGTAGCGTTATAATACTCTACCCGAGTACGTACAGCCATTTATCCGACTATTCCTTATAACGCCGCTGCTCGACTCCCCGTACGCAAAATCAAGTAGAAGCGAAAGCAGAGACTTTCAATGTGAATTTGGACAGTGTGCTTTCTTCAAAAACATAGGCTAAGATCAATAAGACGACGATGGCTCTCTCCTTCTAGTTGTCCGAGGCAAATTCATAAAGGTCAGTGTGACTTTTTAGTTCTTATAGCTTCCGTTGGTAGTATGCTGTTCTCTCTGTATTTTGGTTGTCATCCTTGTCAACGTCTGCGCTGAGAACCGGAGACTTAGGTTTAATCATGTGTTTTTTGCGGGCGCATTTGTTGCAAGGTGGCTGACCCAGTCGCATGCGTTATCCGGGTCGAAAAACTGTGCGCCGTAAAATTTACTGGTGTGATTGTGCAATAACATTTAGTATACTCCCCTTACGAATACTCTAATAATATTGCAGTAGCCTGAACGTAGTTCGATACTGAAGACCACGCTTTGCTGGAAATTTCAGACGAGAAAATATTCCGACGGGAAACAAGAAAAATATTCTTGTACACTTCAATTCCAGCAATGCTGATAATATAATTTGTGCTCTTCCTGCCACCAATATCTAAGATCCGTAGACTTCTGTAAGGCCCTTGCGTTGCTTATAGAGGTTAGAGATGGGCTTTATCTAATTTTAATCTGATGTCTAGTACGTATCGATTGACTTGCGTGGTAAAATAACAGCCTTCAAATAGCCGTTCGGCACTTTCTCTCTAATATAGCCACAGATAGAGAAGTGTGCAAAACCATATACTGCTAACAAAATATCGAGTTTTTGAATAGTAATGAAAACAAATACTCTATCACTTGCCAACATTGTAGTGGGAAATAGAGAAACCAACTGCGCTAGTCGTTCAGATACATGAATTGCAATATTCATCACTACAGACCGGATTTTAGGCAACTGCCTAGTTTGTTGTTTGTGATTCTATAGCGCCACTTTGATGCATGAGAACAAATTAGAGGCTAAGAAGGGCTTTATTAGTGTTTTTTAGTGTCAATAAACGCCTATTTTAGCGTTTGTGCCCAAATGCTTGCAAATACCTTTCAATGCCTCTTTTCAAAATCGCCGCCTCTATGAACGCTTTTTGCCATCAAGTTTCGCTTCCGGGTGCAGTTCGAGACCGTTATTGATGTTACCGTGCAATAGTGACTGCTCGGAACTCTATGGAGTTAAAAATTGTCCTCTCGTTCAACCAACTTCTGGAAACAACCGCTAGCAGCAGTGAAATGGGACGCGCCGGCGAGCATACCCAGCCGCGCTGACTTACAAGGCACGAGAGCGGCTGGCGAAGAGCAAACCGCGGAGTGCCGTCATGGGAAAGCCGAACGAACAGCAAAAAAGACAGAAGATTGTGATGTGCACGTGACTTTTGTTTTCTTTGTAATTTACTTTTTTATGATGTTCACCACTAGGGGCGAAAAAGGCTATACGCAATTCGGTCCAGGCAATAGGGGGAATCTCTTCCTTCTGGTCTTTTAGTAATCTGGTTATAACCTCCTGCCAGGCCCGTAGCATGGAATTTTTTTCGGGGGAGGCACACTTGCTAAAAACCTTGACTATGTGAGAAAAATCACCCATTTTCATTATTTACTTTAGGGAAAAGCACCTACTTCACCGAAATGTCGGGGGGCGGGGCTCCGCCCCCCCCCCCTCCCGGCTACGGGCCTGCCTCCTGCTCTGCTCTTCTCAGCTATGCCGAAATGAAACAAACCGAGGAGTGTGTTTGTTCGACAGCGAGCACTTGACTCGCCGTGCTATAGAATAAGCGGAGAGACCGTGTCCTGCGAACCATGCTGGACAAAGCACAATTGCATGGTTATGTTCAACTGCTGGCACATTTGTGTCATCTTACACAATAATATTTTTGTCGTCCCTTTGTAGTTAGAGGTCGCGAACGTCATCGTTTGAAATTATTTGCATTGATGTAAAAATATACTGTGCCTATTTTTACGACAATGGAGGCCTAAAACGGTGTTTTGCCTGCCTATTTCTGGCGCCCAAAACGCCTCTTTTAATGCATAAAAATCCGGCCTCTATGAATCGTCACCCGATATCTAGAGCAGCGAGCCAGGCGAGACACCAAGCTAAGATCTCGAAGCACATCACTGAAAACCTTTTATCTCGCTTGGTTGGGTCCACCCCCCCCTTTCCCGTGAAAGGAGGGAGGATCTTTCTGCCAACTAAATAAAGCTTCTTGATCATCACTATCTATCTATCTATCTATCTATCTATCTATCTATCTATCTATCTATCTATCTATCTATCTATCTATCTATCTATCTATCTATCTATCTATCTATCTATCTATCTATCTATCTATCTATCTATCTATCTATCTCAAATTCCCACCATTTTAAGACGACAGTCTCAGATGACTCATGAAACGCGAGAAGTAACCGGGAGCGTTGGCGTCAGCACGAGTGATGCAGAAAATCGTCATCATGCGATGACGAAACTCTGTTACGTAATTGGGAAGTCGCCCGTAAACAAAATTTGTGACGTCATCGTGACGTCACTGTGACGGTACATGGTGACGTAAGCACATGATATCGTCGCTTCATCAAAGATGGGTCTGTCCTAGAGGAACTGCAGAACTATGTGAGATACAGAAAGCTGCTAATGCCTCCATTCTCGGAGTCAGTGCAAAACTACGTTGAGTGCACTCAGTTTCCAGAAGGGGAGGGGGGTCTAACTAGAATTCGCATGTGTGGCATTTGGAAAACAACTGTAATCAACATATGCTAACCTTATCGTTTTCCCGTTTCTTTGCCGTCTACGAGTATACTCTTGTTACAGCTCACTGACGTCAACAAAATTACCCGAGCTTGAGTGGCCACTCTAGTGAAAATACGTTACCGTATGTGACGTGGTGTGTTAGAAGAATCTGTGGGTTGTTGCGCAACGAAAGAACCACGCTAACACAATTCGCTTATACAAGGTCAGTACAACATACCGAGAAGAAGTTGGCTTTTGCCTTCAAGTAGTCTTAGCGGAATATATATACAGGGTCTATGAATACTTTCTCTTTACTGGTCATGGATCTCCCACGTAACGCTATGGGAAAGCTTCATACAGCGACCGCAGTCGCTGCGTCGCGGAGTTGCGTTTTAGACGCTGTGGACGCTGCATGTTGCCGTGCGTGCTTACATTTCTTTCACCGCAACGCGCCTCAATGTGCGGCTACATCGACTATGTTTTCGTAACAGTCTCAAGATAATTCGGCATATGGGCTTAAAATGCGAGATGCTGGATGTAAAGGATAAGAAGCTAGCTTAAAGTAATTTCGCTTTACGCGTTGATCTTAAGCTTAGCCCAAATAATAGTTAGATTTACTGGCAAAACCACCAATCTAACCAGAACCTGTGCGCAAGCTTTTCACTATGACATATCTATGTGGTTTCTGTTCAAATTGGTTCCATAGACACTTCCTCCCAGTCGTACCTCCCTTTAAATTTTTATCGATGTTAACCGTCTGCGATACAATAAATTTTTCTAAACACACGCATTGAAGAACGTTGTCGCAGGTTGGACGTTCCTGCTTGTTTGTATTCGGGACAGCCTTTGCGACATTTGGGGAGCTACCCAAATCACCACCGAGTGGGGTTGTCCATGAAGTAAAAAATGTTCGAAAACAAACCATCACAGAAAGTGAGGTAACGATTTTATTTGATAGATAGCATACATGAAGATAAGCTTATTACAGAAAAGGGCCAATTAATGGTCAGGGAAATAATTCACCCTAATTGAATTGTGTAGGTGTGATTCGAAACTACCGAACCCGACAGTTTGGTTCATTCTGTAATTCACGTTTGGTTAGTATGTACTAACCAAAGGTAGGGCTCCGCAGCACACTTGTAATAGGTAAAAAATAATAATAATTAGGGGCCTAATTACACTGTCCGAAACCCGTTGCTTAACTCCCATTACAGTTAAAAGGACAGTGTTTGCGGTATTTGCGCCTCTCCAGCAGTTCACTCATCCGTAACAATTTACACTAGAGCATCATTTCAGTAGGAGGTGAGGGAAGCACTGACGTCACTCCTTAGTGTGCGCCTGCCTCCCTCTCTCCCAGGTATACGCTCGCGTCGCGCCCGCCATGTGCTTTCGCTCCGTGGCGCTGCCTTGCGTATGTTCCAAACATATACCGCAGAATTCCTGGGACGTATGCTGCGCCGCTATGGGTCGTAGGCGAGAAGATCGCGTGACAAACTGCGTTTGTCTGGAAACTTTTTATTTGTTTGTGCTTGTTTTCAAGCGCGATAGCGGCACCCAGAGGCCAGTGAACGGGTTGTGTTTTTATGCGGTCGGTTTCGCACCACTCTCTTCTCTTTCACGCGTTCCACGGCGCAGAAGACGCGGTGCTTATACTACTTCGGTTGTTAGTGGTTTTAAGGGAAACAGTTGCCTTGTGTGTGGAATTAACGCTGCGGAATTCTGTTCCGCGCATAGTCCAGCACGATGCGAATTTGTTCTTTCCCTGTAACAGCTAGAGCCCTTTTTCTGATGGTGTTGGTGCTTCGTACACTGCGCGTTCGCCAAAGAACCCCCCCCCCCCTTATCTCTTTTCTCTCTGTCTGAATTTTTACACGAAAGTGTTTCATGCCAGGATCCACCAAGACTTCACTGACGCATTGCTGTCACGGATATGACGTTCGTAAAAATCGCACCAACGGATGATAAAGAAAACCTGGAGGAAAAAGGAGGAAACGCACGAGTTCTCCGTCGACGACGAAAGGTGCCTGGCGCTCTACACACTGCTCTACCGACGCACACGCGCGAGGCTGCACAAACGCTTATTTTCTCGCTCACACATTCCCTTTCGCAAGGTGCTGTGTGCTTGTGGGACGCGGCGGTGCCGTCGTCTGGGAGCGGGGCCCTGGTGCATTGTGACACTGACGAGTGCCGATAGGAAGCGATTCGGTGACGACTCATAGAGACGCAGTCAGGGTGCCTCAAGATCAGCAAGGAACGCTGGCCGCGCTAGCGCGGGAAGCTCGTGTTATCGCGGCTTCATGTTAGTGCGGGAAACTCGTTGTCATAGTGCGGCTTTTACATTCACCAATGGTGTTTCTCCACCGTCTACTGCTTCAAGTGTGATAGCACCAACTAATAAAACTGCTTCATAAAGGCAGCGCCGAAGAAAGGCATAATGGTACCTTGCTATCTGAACTCGGCTTTCGAATGATGAAGGGAGTTATGTTCGCGACACAAACATGTTGGCGATACAAATTTACAAAAGAAAATTTTGTCCGACCTTCACATTGAATTACCTATCACAGCAGTACCCCCCGCGTGGTGCCTTCATCCCATAAATGCGTGTCTTTTATTGAACGTACTCGAAGCAACCCTATTGGAAAAATGCGTCAACTATGTTTGTTTTTTATTCTTACGTAGAAAATAAGGTGCCGGAATAATTCGATATTACAAAACAACCTACTATGTCCATGTAGTGGGCCATCTTGTGAATCTTCTAGGAGCCATAAATAATAACTAATCGGATACGTGTATACATTCCAGAGAATGTTTAATGACTCTGAGAATCAAAATTATCACATAATCTCGTGAATAAGAAAACTACGGAAGCAGATACGTTCCTAATATTGTAATTGGGAAAAACGGGTACGTGCACAGTTATTCTTACATTTAAGTACTAGGTCAAGCCTGTTCCTGATGCTTAAAAAGTTAGGGACATCTTAACCTTCTAATCTCCCGTTACCTCTACACGAGACCGTTTCGGGGAACTGCACTGATGTTTGGCCATGCTATCTGGCAAACAAGCTCCCACTTCCGTGATTAGGAGGCTCTCTTAAGACGTGCCCGAAGTTACATTTTTCTGATTATTTATTCAATATCAACAGCAGCCCCGTACCACGGACATACCGAAAAGGTAATCGGAAAACTCGTTGTTTTAAACTGTAGTATTATGTGCTCACCTAATCATTTTGCCGTCTCTTTGCGGTAAACGAGCATACTCTTCTTGTTGCCACTGACGTCAACAAAATTTCCCGAGTTTGAGCAAGTGGCAGCGCTAGTGACGAAACATTATTGTAAGTCACATGAGTGTGAGAGCAGAACGCTTGTGTTCTTGCGGAACGAAAGAACCGCGCTTACACAAGGTCAATAATATCTACCGAGAAGAAGAATAAAGTGGAATTCGCCTTCGAATGGTCTTAGGCAACCGTGTACAAGCAGGGTCTATCCAATGCCGTCTCTATTTTTTTTTTCAATAGTAGTGAAAACGCTCGCTTCTCAATGGGAACCGTTGGCTCGCCCACGTTCAGGGAGCAATCGCAGTGCGATGCCACCTAAAGGGTACGACTGCTTGCGTCACACGTGCGTCTGAGCGCGTTTCCATGGAGATGCGATAGACGCGCTATCCCTCTGCAATATCATGCGTCTGTCAGAATCGTTCCTTCGTGCCTCTTCCTTCGCAGCTCGAAGAAATGCCGCCGCCGCCTCACAGCGCTCGTGTAGTACATCTTAAAGGCAGCGCATGCAGCAGCGTCCCACCGATGCGTCCCAGTTGGTAGCCCGCATAGCCACGAACGGAAACGCTCCATCTCAAAACACCGCGTCTCCTAGAGAGCCAGCGTGGCAGTCAACATGGTGATCATGAGGGATGCAAGACGCCGCCCAGCCGATAGAAACACAACTGAAGAAAGAAATACCTCCTCTGAATTCCATCGTGAGGCACCACCTCAAGGTTGCTCTCCCCCAAGAACGCAAAGCAGACGCAAAGGCTAGCCGACGGAGGAGAGTAGGTAAGGGCTAGATGAGAGGGTGGTGAACGGCGGGATCAACACCCTCTACTGTTGGCTGAATTGGGCGCATCTGGATGGCATTGAAATAGACCAATACTTTCTTACTGGTCATGAAACTCGCGATTAACGCTGTGGGAGATCTTCATACCATAGAGTTTCCTAAAATTAACTAGAGGGGACTCTGGCGCTGCGATCGTTCAGCTACCATGGGAATGATGGGTAGTACACAAATTTGCCTAGTCTTCGTGCTTGCGGCTTCAAACGTACTTGTGGCTTTGTTATTGCTGTGTTTTGGCGTTCGTTTCGGATAAAAGAATAAACCGCTGTGAATTTCGTGACCAGGTTTGATTTGGTGAACATAAAAAAGTTAAAGTGGTGAAGTGCAACTGCTGACATTTGCTGAACTTCGTTTCGCGACAAAGCGGATGCAGGCGACGCGCAGCCAAACGGAGCCGAAAGAACGAAGTTTAGACAAATTTGTGTACTACCCATCATTCCCATGCTGGCTGAAGCGTCATGCGTTGCAGCTCCCATAGACACTCGCGCCAGAGTTCCCTCTGGTAAGTATTGTAGGAAACTCTATGCTTCATAGAGCCTCCGCAGTCGCCACACCACGGCGTTGCGTACCTAGAAGCCGAAGCCATTAGTGTTCCAGACGCTATGGACGCTCTGTGTTGCCATGCGTGCTTATATTTTTTCACCTGAACGTGTCTCTCTGTGTGGTTGAATAAATGTCTTGGTAATCACCGCAAGAACATTCGGTATATTATCTCAAGAAGAGAGGGGTTGGTCTAAAGGATGTAAAGCGAACTTAAAGTATTTTCGCTTTATATGTTTATATTAAGCTTACCCGAAATAATATGTAGATGTACTGTCGAAATCATCAATCCAACCAGAACCTGCACGCAGGCTTTACACTATGACATATCTTTGCAGTTTCCGTTAGAATAGGCACATAAAACAGTGATGACAACGTCGTGACTTGTTCGAGGAGACGCAGGTTAAATATTCCTGCTCGTAGCCTATCGCTGTTATTTACTGCGCTAAGCACCGCTGTAAATTGTGAATATTATTTTGGCGGCAGCATGGCGACATTAAGCTCCTTGCAGAGCATCCCGGTTCATCACAAAAATAAGTCGTTTGGGTTTTACGTCCCAAAACCATGAAATGATTATGAACGACTCCGCAGTGGAGGGCTCCGGAGATTTCAACCACCTTGGGTTCTTTACCGTGCACCTAAATGTACGTACACGGGCCTCAAGCATTCTCTCCTCCACCGAAAACACGGCCTCCGCGGCCGGGATTCAATGCCGCGGACTTCGGGTCAGCAGAAAAGCAGCATAACCACTAGACTATCATGGCGCATACGATTCACTACCGAGTGGGCTTGTCCCTAAATTCTAAAAAAAAAGAATCATCAGTACAGAAAAGGGGTAATGATTCCATTTGACAGATATGATATATGAACATAAGTTTATTACAGAAAAAGGCGAATAAACTTCAGGGTAATGTAATACATTTTTCAAGGGGATGTCGTAAGTAGTCTTCTCTTTGCTTTACGCCTTGTTACGGGCACGAATTCGCTTTCATCCGAGCTCTCGTCGCTGACCGTAGAATATTTCAGCGTGTCCTCGCTATCGGCGTCGCTCGGATGGTCAGAGCGCCTTCTTGGAGCGGCCGCCGGCGACGTGGAAGGTATGGGTGGAGGCCCAGGTGATTCCACGTCCATTTTTTGCAGACACAAGAGCGGCTTCTTGTGCAAACACAAAAGAAAAACTTGTAAAAACGCAAATACTGAAACCAGCGTCCCACAACAGGAATCACATCGTCTGCCTCATCCTATACTTTGTCATACTGTCGCTTACTATAATGGGCTGATTCAAAATTGAATACGCTTTATCGAGCAAATTCAAAATAAATTTACGAGGTTCGCGGTAGCGTATTCAACGGCTGGGAATTTTACTTTTCAAGGTTGGAAAGAGAATGACAGAAAGAACCCAGGTATTCTATAACCAATGTCGCCTATATCAACGCGCTAATTGATGACATATTTAGGTTCGCTAGTCTTTCTGCTAGTCAGCCTTGGTTATAAGTAAGTTCTTGTTAAAGATATATTCGAAGTAGTGAACGGCCCTAAACTGAACAAAATCAAACACGAGATAATAATATTCTTGGGAAAGTGTTAATGGATTAGCGTATATATCGAAAAGCACAAGCCTAGCGGGTACTAGCACCTTGTTCACAACTGTTACTGATATTTCTACGGAGCTGAAATGGAGGCATCACTAAAAATTATATCAGGTAAGTTACGTTTTATGGAAATAAACGATAAAGAATGACACTGTGAATCTTCAAAGCTTTATTGTGATGCACCCGAAAGAAGGCCCTGCATACCATGGATGTGATATTAAAAGGCACTCTCTCATCCAATGCTAATCTGACGGGGCCCTTACCTTTGTTTACTTATTTATTTTACGAGGAAACTAGCCTAAACGTTGCGCTCGAAGCTAAGGGCTCTATATTTAGAACAGTGTTTATGATGTCTACGTTGATTAACAAAAGTCCTTCTTGTCGTTTCAAAGCTTAGCTAAGGCCTACACAAAAAAGAGACTATCTTCGAAGCACCGGCAAAATCGAGTATAAGAAAAAATATGTGACACGCTGGTGTCTTTGTCTTTCGCGTGGTTTCATCAGCGCGCTTGATTCAGCATTTCATTCATTGTGTGCGCCGTAATCACAGCTCAAATTGTGTCACAGTTGGCTGTAATTATTACGAGGTGCCCCTTCAGAGCATTTAAACATGAAGCAAAAACGAATGGTCGCAACACACCTGTCGACCATTCTGAACAATCCTGATAGACACAAGCACTTGCGTAGAACAAATACATACCGGTGACCGACATCCAAATGACTTTAACCGAATACGTACAGTCATTTTTCTGCCCATTCGTATTAACGCGGATGCTCGACTCCCCGTACGCGAAATCAAGTTGAAACGAGAGCAGAGGCTTTCAGTGTGAATTCGGACAGTGTGCTTTCTTCAATACAATAGGCTCAGATGAAAAAGACGACGATGGCTCTTGTCTTTTGTGGGTACATTTGTCGTATGGTGGCTGACCGGGTCGCATGCGTGATTTGGGTCGGCAAACTGTGAGTGGTAAAAATTGGTGGTATAATTGTACAATAAAATTGAGTATGCTCCCTTTCAGTATATTCTCATAACATTGCAGTAATATCGGCGCAGTTTCTTTACTGAAGACCGTGATTTGCTGGAAATTTCAAACGAGAAAAAATTCCGACGGAAAACAAGAAGAATGTTCTCGAAAACTTCAATTAAAGCCGTGCCGAAATTATAAATTGTGCTCTTCCTGCCACAAATATCTAAGGATGGTAGACTTCTGTAATGCCCTTGCGTTGCTTATAGCTGACGTTACAGGTGTGCTTTGTCTAATTTCAATCTCATGTCTAGTACGTATCGCATGACTTTCGTGGCATAAAAGGAGCCTTCAGATAGCGGGTCGGCACTTTCGCTTCGTTATGATCCCAGATAGAGAAGTGTGCAAAACCATATAGTATTAACAAAATGTCGAGTTTTCAGCTCATAATGGAAGTAAATACTCTATAAAGTGCCAAAATTCTCGTGGCAAATATAAAACCAACATCTATTAATTACGCTTGTCATTCAGATGCATATATTGCAATATTCATCTGTAGAGACCGGATTTTAGGCAAATGCCTATTTTGTCCCTGGCGCTCTTATCACGCCACTTTGACATCTGAGCTCGATGTAGAGGTTAAGAAGGCCCTTATTAGTGTTTATATACCGCCTATAAATCCCTATTTTGGCGTGTATGCCTAAATGCTTACAAATAACCACAAAATCTTTATTTTCAACATTGGCGCCTCTCTGAACGCTTTTTAGCTTGACGTTTCGCTCCCGGGTGCACTTTGGGATCGTTATTGATGTTTATGTGCAATACTAGCTGTTCGAAACTCTATGGGACTCAACCTAGTCTTCTAGTTCAACCATTTCCCGGAAATAACCGCTAGCAGCAGTGAAATGGGACGCGCCGTCGAGCATACCCAGCCGCGCTGACTTACAAGGCACGAGAGCGGTTGGCGAATGCGAAACCGCGGAGTGCCGTCATCCGAAATCCGAGCGAAGAGCAAAAAAAGAAAGGAAAATGTGATGTGCACGCGACTTTTGTTGTTTGTAATTTACTTTTTATGATGTCCTGCGCAAGGGGAGAAATTGGCTCTACGCAATTCGGCCCAGACAATAGGAGGAATCCTCCCTTCTGGTCTTTTGGTGATCTGGCTACCTGCTCCTGCTGTACTCTTCTCAGCCATGCCGAAAAGAAAGACACCCATGAGTGTGTTTATTCGACAGCGGGATCTTGTCTCACCGTGCTACTGAATAAGCGGAGAGACCGTGTTTTGCGAACCCTGCTGGATAAAGCGCAATTGAACGGCTATGTTCAACTGTTCCCGCCTTTTGTGTCATCTTAAAGAATAACGTTTTTTTTTTTGTTTTCCCGTTGTAGATAGAGGTTTCGAACGTCATCGTTTGAAATTATTCGCATTGGTGTAAACATTTATTGCGCCTATATTTACGATAAGGGAGGCCTAAAACGGTGCTTTGGCTACCTGTATTTGGCGCCTTAAACGCGCTCTTTTAATGCCTAAAAATCCAATCTCTATTCGTCACCCGATATCTTGAACAGCGAGCCAGGCGAGAGACTAGGCTAACATCTGGAAGCACACCATTGAAAACTTTCTATCTACCTAGGTTAGTCCCCCCCACCCTTTCCTCTGAAACAAGGAGGGAGGAACATTCTGCCAACTAAATAAAGTTCGCTGATTACCATCCAATCATTAACCCATCCATCCATCGATCCGTCCGTCCGTCCGCCCATCCATCTAAAATTTCCACTATTTATAGGGGCCATGAAGCACCCCTTGGGCTTGTTGAAAAAACACATCCTGCGGAAAGCTGACACGGCTATGAACTGATCTGCCAAATATTACAGTCGTGCGCGCCGCGTAATGGCCACAAGCGGAGCGCGAAGTTGCCGTTTCCCCAGGCACCCTCTTTTCAAACAGAGGCCGGTTCTCACTCTCGTCGGTGGGCGGGGCGTCTGTCCGTTTACGTCGCAAGAGACATAGCATGCTTATTGGCCGATAGCCGACGTAAATCGAGAGCGGCGTTCGGATCAGATGCGCTTCTTGCCACGGGGTGCGGCCACTTGCCGGCGCCGCACTCCTCAGTACACGGTAGCCGCACTCGCGTAAGCGAATCACAGCGGGAGAGCGATCGCGTTTCATGACGCGCGCTGACGTAACTTCTTTCCCCCATGCCATCCCTCCCTGTCTAGCTTCCAGTGCTCTCGTCGGCACGAGAAAAGAGAGAAAGCGCTGGGAGCGTGCGCCAAACCCCCGTAACTCCGCTGATTCTTGACGGATTCGAGAAATTCTTGCGGCAATCGATTCGGGAGGCAGTACACTCCGATACTGAGGTCATTAGATCATTACTTGGAAAAGTGGTTCATGACCCCTTTAAGACGACAGCCTTAGAGCCTCTTGCGGCGCGAGAAGTAACCGGGGTCGCTAGCGTCAACACGAGTGATGTAAAAAATCATCCTCATGCGATGACGTCACTCTGGTATGTAATTGGCAAGTCACCGGTCAACATACTTTGTGACGTCATCCTGACGTCACTGTGACACCACATGGAGACGTCGTCACATGCTATCGTCGCTTCATCAAATATGAGCTCATCCCAGAGGCACTGCAGAACTACGTGAGATACAGAAAGCAGCTGATGCCTCCAATCTCGGAGTCAGTGCATAAGTACGTTGGTTGCACCCAGTTTAAGGGGGGGGGGGGGCTCTAACTAGAATTCGCGCGTATGGCATTTGGAAAACGCTTTTTAACACGAAAGTGTTTTATGCCGGGGTCCACCAAGACTTCAGTGACGTATTTCCGTCACGGAAATGACGTCAAAAAAATACACAATCACATGACAAAGAAAAAAGGTACCGTCAACGGGCATCGAACCCACGACCGCTCGGTCCGCAACAACAGATGCCAGGCACGCTATCCACTGCGCCACGGTCACAGACTCTGGAGGCTTTACGAACGCGCCTTTTATATCTACCACTCTCACGGTCGGCTGGGTAGTGTTGAACTCTGGGAGTGGTAAGGTAAAGTAATTCGTCTTTGCTGTGGCCTCCACGACTAGCACCTGCAACGCGTTACGCGTCCGTCTCTATCGGCGCGTTTTCAATAGAAGTTTACATTTGTCAACGCCTTAGCACACCGCGAGGTGGCGACCTTTGCCCAAGCGTCGGCCTCGCTCAGCATCACGCCAATACAAACCAAAAATAGCTGTGCGATGCGCGCCTGCCTCACCTGGCTGTAACACCGCGTTCCAAGCTCAAGCGCTCGCCCCGAGAAAAATCGCGGCCGGGCTACCGGGACGGCACGACGCGCTTTGCGTTTCTCTCTAGTGCGGCCATGGTGTTCAATCACATTTTAACATGCCGCGGGATGGCGACCAAGTTCTACGTCCAATATGCGACGCTCTTCTGGCTATCACACCTCGTTCTCTGATTACGCTTTCACTGTTAACTACTACAGCTACCACAAGGGTTTGTTTAATCATTTAACATGGACGTTAGTCGTCGGGATGGAGATGTACCACCAATCATAAAAGTGGGTGCATACACGTTAAACGGCGCCATTAGCTGCCAGACATCAATATACATTGTGCAAACTCTCTTATATCAATGTACAGTAAGCATTCAATTGCTTCTGTAAGGGCACGCTTGACTTTCGTGTTATTCCGACTCCTATGACGGAGGGATCAACCGTGCTTTTTGAAACGGTAATCAACATATGCTAACCTAATCATTTTCCCGTTTTTGGCCTCAACGAACATACTCTTCTTGCAGCTCACTGACGCCAACAAAATTTCCCCAGCTTGAGTGGCAACTGTAGTGACGAAACCTTAATGTAAGACACGTGGGTGTGTTAGCAGAATCTGTGGGTTCTGGTGCAACAAAAAACACAGGCTAACACAATTCGCTTACACAAGGCCAATACAACCTACCGAGAAGAAGAAGATGACTTCTGGCTTCGAGTAGTCTTAGCGAAATGTATAACAAGGGTTTATGAATACTTGTTTTTCCACTGGTCATGGACCTCCCACGTAACGCCATGGGAAAGCTTCATACAGCGACCGCAGTCGATGCGTCGCGGCGTTGCGGTTTAGACGCTGTATGTTGCCGTGCGTGCTTACATTTCTTTCACCTCAAGGTGCCTCAATGTGTCGCTACATCGCTACAACTGCCACACGAACATTCGGTATATTATACTAAAATGGGAGATATTCGTCTAAAGGTTAAGAAGCTAGCCTAAAGTATCTTCGCTTTACGCGTTGATCTTAAGCTTAGCCGAAATAATATTTAGATGCCTGTTTTAATATTTAGATAACTCTGTTTTCCCCACACAATAATTGCGTGAAACACGCTTCATAATACCATTGTTTCCAGCACCGATCGAAGAAAATTTTGTGAAGAACTAACCCGTCACTTGCACTAAATACATACACCTACCATAGCGTGTTCTTCACTAGTGCTTGTATTACCCGATCTTGTAATTGTTCTCTTTCTGTTGTTTCATTTGTTGCCAATTGCTTTTATTGGGTTCTTTTGAAATCTGTTCATGCCACCCAACCCCCCCCCCTTTTGTGTAATGCCTTCGGGCCCTTTAGGTGTGATATATTGCATGAAAAATTGCGTCCTGCTCAAGCACTGAAGATGGTGTGTGAGGTACAGGTGCTGCGTGCGGTTACAATAACTGCGCGTTTCAAAACGGTTTTGAAGCAATTTAATCATACTGAACTCATTATAGTAAGTGAGTGAAGTGACCGTAGAATGAAACGGGATTGGCGTCAAACGCAATCTTGTTAACGATGGTCCCCGAGCTTCCGGAACTAGCTACAAGCATGAACAATGCTTTGCAAAACCACACACACTTATCGGCAAACAAAATGGCTCATATACTGTGTAGACCTGCAGTGAAGCACTTGTCAAAGTAACTCCGTAACTGCCTCAGCGATCCGCCAGTGAAGGTTGTTCGGTTAGAGCGCGCGGACAGGCTCTTTTTTTGTTCAGAGGAGATCCGCTGCAGAGAGACATGGCGGCGCTGTAATACTAATCTCGCGAGCACGAGTACCGCATTTGTTGTACTTTGTTCCGTTGCAGAACTATAGTTGTATCGTAATCGGAGGAAGGATTCATGGGAAGGCCCGCTTCGATTAAAGGCAACACTGACGCGTGTGAATTATATAGCTGAAACATGAGATACAGATACGGCGTTGCTTTACACTCGTAAGAGGAACAACCGGCATAACAGGTAATTCGGTAACCGGAATAAATAGCTGGTTTCGGTTAAATGTGTCTCGTTCCACTTAACTAAGCAAAACCTAAAGGAAAAAGCAGCTACTGTTCCGGATAAAACTCGCGAATCAACTAGGACCCACATGAGGTCCCCGACAGTTACGGTGATTATATCTGGAACACTGTATTATCTGGAACCTACGTTGAACAAGACTAAGAGTGTAATTATATGTTGAGTGGCAATAATAAAAAGGATGTGTATAATATTTTCAATAAGTCTGTTTCTACAAGTATTACTTGTGTCTTTACAGTCTGACCATGTTTTTCAGTTCAACAACCATCTTTCATTTAAAACTATAATGAGCTTTTATTATAAATATTCATGTCGAAGAGGCAAAAATGGACACTGCTACTTGCACTGCATGCCTGATTCAGCATGACAGAAAGGTGCATTTGAAGCTGGCATGTACCATTTTCTGTTTCATGCTTCCGTTTTTTTCAGCACAGCACAAAACATTTTTGAACGTTGCTTTAACAGTTTGTGTACGAGAGGGATGCCGACGCTTACCCAGGTGGTGAGAGTTGTCGCAGCCTTTGAAGTTTACGATTTGTCGAAATCCGCACGCTATTTTTGAAAGGCGTTTTCTCGTTGTCATACATTTTTAGTGCTAAATGTAGATAGCACCCCACTGGTTTTTAAAAAAGAAGGCACTCACGCTCTTCAGCGTCCTTCCTAAGTGCGTATTTGCATCCAGCGAACACTAAGGCTTCAACTGCTAGTTCTGGCTTTATCGGTCTTAGACTCTAACACATGCGTTTCATAAGGTCCATGTAAGCCCGTAAGGTGGAAAGCGGTGCATTCATCGCGGGATAAAAACAAAAAGCAATGCTGATTCCTCCGTCATAGTAGGCTAATAATTATAACACGAATGTGTAATGTGCCCTCACAGAAGTAGGAGCCTGTTTATTGCGCATTTATACGAGAGAGCTCGTACAATGTCTATCGGTGTTTTGCAGCTTTTTAGTTTGACGTGCATAACACCGTTTGACGTGCATGTACCTACGTCGACCCATCTCTGCATCCCGACGACTAACGCCCATGATCATGATATAACCAATGGGGTAGCTGAACTCGTTAACATATAGCTTGTGCAATTGACATTGCACAAGCTCTCACATACCTGTGCACTATAAACAATCAACTACTTGATTGACGTCACGTTTCATTTTCGTATTATACCGATTCCTGTGACGGAGGCCTCCGATCAGCCATCTTTTTAGAATTTATGGACAACCCCACTGGGTGGTGAATTCGGGAAGATCCCCAAATGTCGCTTAGTGCTATCGTCATAAGGAGGGCAGGGGGAGGTTACTCCGTATACCTCCCATAGGATGCCTTAATTCATGACGTCAGCGCTGGCAGCGCCAAACGTCTCTTCAGTTACTATCCTGGCGGCTGGGATTCAGAGACTGAAAGTGCAGAATGGCCGCGCACACGGTATGCGTCGTCATGGCAACATTAATGACATTAACACCAGCTGCGCCTCCTCTCCTAACTCTCGCGCGCGCACCGTTCTTTTTTATTCTTTTTGTTTCGTTTGCGTCCGCGGGCTCCCTCTCCTTTTTTTTTATAACCCCCTCGTCCGAGCGCTGCGCCGTGCAGCGCGGCGGGCGCTTTTTTTTTTTTTGCATCCGCTGCGCGTGCAGCGCCGCGCGTTCGTTGCGCGTTTGAACCTACGAAATTTCCAATCAGGCATTCTGCAAACACTGCATTCGTGCAGCATGTGCCAGAACGGAAAAGAATGAATTGAACTCACAAAACAAAATACCTTTGGTCTCGTTTTATTGTCCTCGTTTCCGAAAATCAACATTTTCATGAAATGTGGTGTGATACAGGCTCAGGAGATTAACCGAAGTGATCAACAGGAGATTAAAATACACGTGTTCATGATCACTAAACAACACGAAAGTTGTCGGCAAAGTTAAGAACTTAAAGAACAGTGGAATAAAAAACAGAACATACACTAGGGCACATATTAAAAAAACACAATTTTTATACTGAAAAGAAAAGTGCAGAATAGCTTCTGATATATGCACACGATATTGCAAAAATTATCATAACTAACAAAATTGAACATAAACTACAATCCAAAAACAATGAAAGTAGTTGAAATACCTCAAAATAGAATAATCATCTAAAGATCATTGATGTCAAAATGAACTCCACATATAACACAACTAATATTGGGCGCACTTTATCGACTACATTTCCAAAAACGTTGATTTTCATATAACTAGTGATGATAAACGCGGAGAAAATGAATGGATGATATCGGAGGATTCATGACATCTCTTCTTGAAATGCGCCGATTCTGCAATTCTTCAGCTTTTCTCTGGGCGCACCGATCAGCTGTGTGGCGTTCCGGAATACTTTAAAAACGCTTCCACCCTGAAGAAAAGGGACAAGTTCCAATCAGGTAAAGAGCGCTGTCGACTCGTGCAAAAGTGAACTAGTTTATTCGTCTCAGAGCAGCACAAGTTTTCATACATCTACCTAATGTCTGACAAACGTTGTTTGAGGCGATGGCGAGTAATTAACCGGAGACAAAGACAAAGCACACACTCAAGCACGTGGTTATGTGAGAGTTGTAAACCTGTAACTATAGTTACGTCGCATGGGCTTCATGTCCGCTGCTTGTTCGTATAACGATTTAAACGCAGCACCGTGCCCTTTTCAAATCAGTCATTTTTGAAAACATTACCTGTAGCCCCACTGCAGAGAACAGTTACTCGGTATGGACGTGAATTTGAATTGACACAATGAAAACCGCGACTCAAAGGGCACGCTCACCTGTCGTTCTTGTGAGGACCGGCACATATATTCCGGGACTTGTTCTGGAAGTATTCGAGCAACAAAGCACTGTGCACGAACAGCGCGAGTCGTAAAACATCGCACAAGCACACATCGAGCGAGCACCATGAAACGGACAAGTGACGACGGCTAACGCACGCCTTACCAACGCCAGACACGAAACTTTCTAACGGATTTCAAAGTCGGCGGCGCCAGCAAGGCGGCGGCAAGCACGCCTGGGCGCGCCTCCCGGAGGAGAGGGAGTTGATCCCGCCAGAGAGGGGGTTGAAGAGAGTTGGGAGAAAAGAGACGGAACGCAGATATTAGCTCTGATCCCAGTTAGGGTGCCTTGATGCCCGCGCGCTCCGCTGAGGGTGAGGACAGGCGCGTCGTCTGCTACGACGGCCGCCATTGCGAATCCCGCCGCAGCTCGGCAGCATGCGAAACGCGCTACACAAAGCAGTTGCGGTGCGCGGTTACGTCCGGAAATAAGTGCACGCTAGTGAGCTTGCTCCTTTTCTTTTCTTTTTTGAAGCTTGGGCAGCTTTTATTGCTGTTCTTGCCTAAATGTTTATTAAGGAAGCATGTAATTCATGTAAGCTGACGGCCTGTGCATGTCTTATGCGCTAGACGTAGACGTAGACTCTGTTATGTTGAAAACGAATCCTCTTTCTTACGCCGAGAACGACAAAGTCTAAAGCCTTACTTAATTTTCTCGTAAGCTCTGCATTCCAAATACACAAATAATCGTTTAAAGTATTTGTATACATGTCAGCAGCAGCAGTATATGTATCTGAACACACACAATTTAGTGTTGCGAAGCTACCTAAGCGCGATTAAGGTGGCTCATTTTGCTAAGCTTGCAAACAATTTACTCGTTTATTATAAATGGCATCATACATATTGACACAGAATAAAGAGCCGAGGTGCAGTATGGTGCGAATACCCTGCTAAAATGAAACGAAAGCTTCTTTACCATAATTATTGCTGACATTTCTTGCTCACAATCTGTAGCCGCTACTGTTTCGGCACTCGAGTTGCACCTTCAGTCCTTATCAAAACGATGAATACGTTGTTGAGTAGTATGCCGTAAAACTTGCATGCGCGCGTGTTTCCTTCTTCTTTTTTATCTGCAGTTCCTTTTTCTGCAGGTTTTCTCGCATGCCCCATTGCATGCACATGTTATTGAGTGTTTCCAATACTGTTTTACACCTTGTGCGGCAGATGCACGGCGTCGTTTATTTGTCTCTTTTATTAATAATAAAATCTGGGGTTTTACTTGCCAGCACCATGATATGATTATGAGGCACGCCGTAGTGGAGGGCTGCATGAATTTTGACCAACTGCTGTTCTTTAACCCGCACTGACATCGCACAGTACACGGGCCTCTAGCATTTCGCCTCCACCTAAATGCGACCGCCGCGGCCGGGATCGAACCCGTGACTTTCGGGTCAGCAGCTGAGCTCCGTCACCACTATACCACCGTGGCGGACGTATTTTTTAAGGCGAAGCCTTAAATGCCTCATCAAACGCGAAATTTGACCGTCGGCGTCCCGCGTCTACGGCGTCAGCATACCACGACGTCGGGTACAAGGGATGCAAAAAATCATCGTCACGTGATGACATCACCATATGACGTCATCATGGCTTCACAAATTTTGACGTGACTTCATATGATGCTGTCATCACATGGCATCGTAACTTGGTCAAAAGTGGGCAGATCACGGAGGCAGTGCAAAAGCAGGTAAGGGCCTCCGATCTTGGAGGCAATGCAAAACACGCTTTGGGCGCAAAAAACTGAGAAGAACATGGCTTTCGCTTTCGAGACGTCTTAAGCAAACGCATAAGGGAGCCTGTGAGTTTTTATTTCATTAACTGGTTTTCCATGACGTACTCATTGTACAACTTGACTTTGTTTCTTGTATTTTTTTACTGACATAACGTGTCTACTGCACACAATGCTTCCCCGTCTTCTTCTTGTTTTCATGCGTCTTCTAGACGCTTCGCGAGAACTGTTTGTATGCGCATTCCTGTTGAGCCATCAGGGCTTACATTATTAATAAATGAATTATGCTTGCTCAAAGAAATAAAATACGGAATGTGTGCGTGCGTGCGTGCGTGTGTGTGTGTGTGCGTGTGTGTGAGGGCGCGCGCGTTAATATCCAGTGTACAGGCCATTTATTTGTGTGCATTAAAGCTGCGCTGACAGAAGCAATTACACAAATAAAACGCAAATTACACAATAAAACACAACTGCCACTAGTCGATTCACAGTGATCGTAAATGATTAAAAAAAGCAGGAACTGCGTAATTATTTAAGACAGGACGAAAATGTAACCTTGAAACACAGAAACAGGGAAGGATAAAAAACATACAACTGCACACATACATACATGGGCATCAGACCAGCACAGAAGGCGTACTTGAAACACGGAAAGGAATATAAAAAACAAGAACCCGGCGTGGTTTTAGTTATGGTGCTTGACTGGTGACCCGAAGGTTGCGGGATGGAATCCCGCCCGCAGCGGCCCCATTTAGATGGAGGTGAAATGACAGAAGCCCGCGTACGTAGATATAGGTGTACGTTGAAGGGGTACTGACACAAAAATTTTTGCCTCGCGTTTTTTTTGCTGCAATGTGTTGCCGGGGGCCTGTTAGTCATAACACGGCACATCGTTTGCTGCAGCGCGCGACAGATAATTAATTACAAGCTCCTCATTACCGACCAGTGTCAGTTTCGGTTTCAAAAACGACAAGCCTCCGGGTGCAACTATCCCCACCTAGCGGCTCCAGCGCTCGATCACGTCAGCACACAGAAGTGTGACGCACTTCCGCGCTGTTCGCGTCGTCTCCTCGCATTCGCACGCTTGTCGCACGTGCTGCGCGATGTCGTCGCCATCATCGTCCTCGTTGTCGTCGTCCTCCTCATCGTCGTCTGTTGGCGACGATTTCCTTGAGACACCAACAACGCAGCGGCGAGCGCGTCAAAACAGAAATGGCGCCTACGACGTCATCATAACTTGTTGTACCGGCTAAACGGTTACGTAGGTGAAGTAGGGGGGTCACCTCGGATCATCTCCGAGGGTGTCAATGCAACAGGTGCGGCCTAGAATGCTGGATCGAGCACCCGAACTTCAAAATTCGTATAAAATACCTTCCAAGCTTTATTCGCTGTCGATATTTTGCAGATGGTACACGCACGTACACGGAAATCGATCCAGCAGGCTATCTCGGCCGCGAAATTTTGTGTCAGTACCCCTTTAAAGGACAACAGATGGTCAAAATTTCGGGAGCCTTCCACTATATACGGCGCCTCTCATGATCATATCGAGGTTCTTGGGACGTAAATTCTCACAAATAATTATTATTAGGAAAAAAAGAAGGATCTGATCTGCAGACAAACACGCATAATATATTCCATGATAAATTTCAAATCACAAAAATAACGAAAGCAAAAATCAAAGGCAGATACAGGACCAAGCAAGTGCAGTAAAGAATGTTTGCGAAGAAAAATGCAGGATGCACACGTGAACCGAAGCATTTTAAGCATGTAGCTGATATCAGTCTGTCCATTTATTACGCAAGGTTAACACCGGCAGAAGTCATCCTTGCATGTGCATTCGATACCGGCCGGAAGCTTACGCTGCAAGTGCATAATGTGTTCTTCGAATGCCGTTTGTCAAGTTTGATTTTTACTGTCCAAAGAAACCTCGTATCTTCTAAAACGATACAGCTCCCAGCGTTTCTGGAATGATTGGTGCACTGTGGCACGCAACACCCGGCCATGGTGACGGTAGCGAGCGCATAAAACTGGAGGGAAACGAGCGCCGACCTAAAAACATCACGCGCGCCACGCACAAGTGACCGGGCGGGGGATTCAAAATGGCGGCCACGCTGCCGCCAAGGCCGAGGAGGCGGCACCTGCCCTTTCAAAAGCTGACACCACTCTAAGCGGGGGCGCGCGCATCGAGGCACTCTAATCCCAGTTCATGGACGGCGCCTCAATTTGCCATACCAGTCACGTGGGCTTCCTGCACTTGCCTGAGGAGGGTTCACACTTTACAGCACTATTTAGCGCAGGAAAAGGGAGGGGTAGGCCATCCTGAATACACGGAGCAATGCCGAAACAGAAGCAGGAATGTTAAACCTGCGATAGCTTTCTTTGAAATACCCTAGGCACCTAGAGCGGATGCCGGAGAGACTACGGACCAACGGAGCCATTTACAATGGCAACTGCATAGATATGTCATAGTGAAAAGCCTGCGCACCGGTTCTGGTTAGATCGGAGATTTTGTCGGCACATCTAAATAATATCTGGGCTAAGCTTAAGACGAACGCGTAAAGCGAAAATAATCTAAGCTAGCTTCTTATCCTTTAAACCAACATCTCGCATTTTAAGATAATATACTGAATGTTCTTGTGGCGGTTACCAAAAAAAGGTGGTTGATCCCTCCGTCATAGGAATCGGAATAACACGAACGTAAAGCGTGCCCTTACAGAAGTACCTGAATGTTTGCTGCACCAGCGCCTCCTCTATTGGATGCGAAGTATCTTATGGCGGAGTTCAATCCGGTGTGGTGGTGGTGGTGGTGGTGTGCGGCGTCACCACCCTTACTGCGCATGTGCATACCCTCTCCACTACCCCTCTCCGCTTCCCCTCCCCACTTTCCTTCTCCCCTCCCCCTTTCCACTCTTCCTCTGAAACGCGGGCTAGACATGCCGAAATTCTCTCCTGCGCAACGCCGCGATGAGCACCAGCGCATGCGCGTCCCCTCCCCCTCTCTCTGCTCTCCTACGCTGCCCCCCTCTCGCAAGCCTGCCGACCGCGTTCCCCGCTCGCCCTGTGAGAATTAACGACCAGGCTAGAGGGAAGACAAGACGCGCGTAGCGTTCCTCTTCGCGTTCCACGACGCGAGGTCGGTAGCATGCCCAAAGAACGCCAACGGAACGCGACCGTGCAAGTGCTCCGGCTTCGCATCGCCTCATGGTCCCCTTTAGCGGGAAATGGTGTATTTTTTTCAGTGCCTGGACGAACGCTCTCCTCGATCCGTCGCGCGCGCGCTCCGCGTCCGCTCGCCGCTGCCGCGTGGTGGCGCTGTGCAAGTAGACTACGGGAGCTGGCGCTGCACGGCCGCGCGTATCACGAAGCTCACGAATTCGTGTTTTTGTCCGAGTTTAATTGCATCTGTGCTTCCTGCAGGCTTTCATAGGTACAGGGGGATGGAAAGAAACGCGAACATAGCGGCGTGCTGTTTTCATCATGCTTTAACCGTGGTGGCGATAAGAAGATGCTAGATGGTCTTTTATTGTGTCATGGATGACGTCGTCTTTTCATCAATCATCCTGGCTTTAACCACTTGAAAATAGATGCGAAACAGCAGAGAATACAGATGCTGCATGTTTGCGTGTCTTTCCATCCCCGCTGTACGTACGCTGTCTGTACGCATCCCCGCTGTACGTACGCTGTCTTTCCATCCCCGCTGTACTCGAGTTTGATAGTATTCACGTTTTATTTTCTATTTCAATTTATTGCAACCGCCCCAATGCCTTAGTATGTCATACTGTTGTGTTCTCCTCTGCAAATGGAACTGAAAAAAATTACGATTGTCTTTTTTTATTTCCCTTTATTGATAAAGAAAAAAATCTCACAGGGGCCCTTACGCATTCATCTAAGACGACTGAAAGGCGAAAGCCATCTTCTTCTTTTTCTTCCAGTCAATGTATTGAACATTCCCTGTCTCCCTCCGAGATTTTTCTGCGCCTGACGTGGTTTTCTTACAGCCTCAAGGGTCGGAAGCAGTGCAAGCTTTCTGCACATCAGCTTAGGCATGCACTGCCTCAGTGATCGGTACATATGGACCAAGCGAAGATGTAATATGACGACGTCACGTTGTGTGACGTCACGACGACGTCACAAAATTTTATGATCTGTGACGTCATATGATGTTATCACGTAATTATTTTTTGCATCACTCGCGCTGACGCCGCCGACGGTCAATTTTCACGTTTGATGAGGCATCTCTAAGGCTTTTGCCTTAAAGGGCCCCTGATAGCCGATTTTTTGTTTGTGACATTTATGTTGCAATAAGTAGGTCTATGTCTTGTAATCACGGAATGACACGGCAAATGCTTCTACGTGATGTCTAATTAATCCTAGCAGCGTTAATTATGGTCATTTTTAGTGTAGATTCAAAACGCGCGCCGAAAGAGGATAAGAAACTAGCGCCGCGCCGCGGCGGTCGCGCCTCGGGGCACGCGTGATGACGTACGCTCAGTATTGGGTGACGTCAGCCACGCGCTTGTTGAGCTTCGAGTTGGAGAAGTTCGTCTGCTCGTCGAGCACGTGGTACACGATGTCATCGCTGTCAGACGCAGATTCTTGTCCCTACTCATCGTCTAACGAGTCCGACGACGGTTCGCAAGTGGCAGACGCTGAGGTTGCGAATGTTTTGAACGGAGGAGCCTGGCAATGCAGCGGCCGAAACAACGCGTCTCCTCGCCGCAAGGATCGCGGCTGCACTTTTTTCTAGCGCTCTGATGCGTTCGCCTATAGTGGACTCACTATGCGTTGCTCTTTTTGTTGCCACCCGGCAGTTATTATTATTTTTTTCACAAGCGTCTAGTGCTGACAGCACTGCTTGGCGCCGCCGTTGAAGAACGGTGAGACGCCGTGAGCTGGTGTATCACTGGCGTCTGAAATATGGTAGCTGCGCCTTAGTCGAAGCAGCTGTAGTGAAATATAAAGAAAACGTAAGAGTATGATAATAAATTATAACGATTCCAGTTCACTACAGACGCCGCTTAGACATCGCAGTTGTACGTCCTCACCCGAAAGCGCTTTAATTTTCCTTTCTTCTAATGTGTTGACCTGCAAATAATAAGGACGAAAATTATCATCCCCAGCGTGTGGTCCACTGTTCGATCTCACGCACTCGCCGCGTGCAAGTTGCTTAAAATTACAATGAAATTATTCTCAATCGCGGGCACAATTACGTGTGTAAGTTGTTTCAACCTCCTGAAACAGCCGAGTACGATATTCATTGGAAGTTAGTCGAAGCGAACGGCATATACGTTCTCTGTTAAACGCGTTACACAGTTTTATTTGGGCATCCGCAGCAGCTCTGCGGACGCAGCCTGCCAGCCATTCCCAATGACAGGCTGCGTCCACATATATGTAGTGGGCGCTCAACTGAAACTGTCTATTAATGCACGGCACCGCTACAACGACGCGGAACGTGGAGAAATGCACACAAGAAACGCGCGCAAGCGCCTACAGCAGAAGGGGCGGTGCGACTAGAATAAGTTGCACTGGCGCCACCTGGATTTTTCTTCGCCAAGAGGAACGCCTGAACCCTCCCGTTCGCGCCACTACGAAGTTGGTTCTAGTTCACTATACCCACAGTGCACCGCACGTATTTCTGTCTGTGACGTCGACAATACTTGCTTGACCTCAGCAACGTCACAAGGGGCCTACGTCTACGTCATACTGGTGGTTATGTTGATAAGAGTTCAAAGTTCAGATGAGCACTCAGGCTTACTTTAAAACCAAATTAAAATATCTTAAAGGCAATGCTCGTCACTCATAATCGGTCAGAAGTGCCCCCGCATGCAGGACTATGAAACAACACAAGCATCTCGCGTTTTTAAATTCGGTGTCAGGGGTCCTTTAATACACTATGCGGCTGTCGTTCCATGAAATTCCAGCATTCGCTGGTGTTCAGGAGAGGTGGCTTGAAGTAATTAGGTGGGATAATTGGTCTCCTAATACAACCTCAATCTACACTAGAACATGTAGCCGTCGTTTACAACCCGAAGATTTGATAGAATATAAGAAGCGGCGGCTTAAGAAGGATGCAGTAGCGTCACTCTTTGCAGACTACTCTTCACGTTTGCAGTTCAAGGTAACAACTGAACCAAGCATGGCAACTATCCCTAAACGTGACCGTGTTACGTCCGAACAGTCAACGAATGCATGCAGTACCAGTAGCAACGCTGCCTCGCTATCGCCGCCATGTGCATATAGCGCTGACATCAGGTCCCGAAGCTGAAGAATCGGAACCCATGGACACCGCATGCGTACCGGCGAAACAACCGAAAATCGTTATGTACAGTGTTACAACAAATGAGTGCACAAGGCTGAGCAGGCTGCCCCATGCGACAAAAGCGTCCACGTCGACAGCCATTCGGCCTCTACTTTGCTCACTACCGAAAAGACCACATGGAAGGGAAAAGAAAGAGAGCTCAGCTATGGGCCATCCAGCAAGCCCGCGAGGCGCCGAAGAGGCAAGACCTCGACGTCCCCACGTGGGAGGCCTAGACCAAGGCACTTAAATTGCTTGTTTATAATAAAGTTTATTCCTCCTCCTGAGGAGCCAGATACTGAGGCTACAACAATCCGTCGACAAATACAAAGACGAGCTCAAGCAACTGACAACACGCCGCGCCATTTTTCACGCCTTTCACATTTGCTGAAGTTGAGAGTCGGCACTGCGACTTTCACTTGAACGACAGCGTCTGTTCACACACATCGGTCAGTGATGCAGGAAGTGCGCGGCATATGTAGCTGTTTTTGTGTGTTCTTCGTACCACCACGATTTAACTGGTTTAAGCTCTGAAATGGTGGAATCACTTGGCATAGCTTTTTTTCTGGCACCAGCTGTTGCTTCCTCCCGGTGGCAACAAACGTAATTCTAAAAAGCTTTACGAAGGGAACGGGCAATCACGTATATCCCTGGAAGTAGTCGAGTGACATTTCATGCTATTTAGCGCATGAACTCCAGGCTTGCGTGTAGTGTGCTACACCAGTAGACGGTAGCCCGCGTCGGGGAATTTAGTCCCCACGCTTTCAATATTAGGTCTTGCCAAATGCTGCTTTCGAAAATCGACTTGCAGACAGTCAAAAACCGACTCTCAGTCAAACGAACGAAACGGTGACAAAACAGTTTTCCGCGCATCACTGGCATGCGCTCTCTGGATCGGTTTAGCAGACTACGTGCGAGCGTCTCGGTCAAATAGCCGCGAAATACACATGCCTTCGAAATTGGCTGGTTGCCCAGAACGACAAGTGCTTCATGATTACAGTTTACAAGTTTTCATTATACTTTAAACAACGCGAATACAGCCGAAAACTGAACCATGCAGCAGCTTCGAATGCAGCCACGGCATTCGTTTCTACGAGCGACGACGCGACGGCGGGTCTACTACGGTGACGGCGCCCGGCGGCTAAAGGCCTCACTAACGCCGACGGTCGGTTCCCATTGCGCTCCGCTCCTTCGCCCAGGCACTGAAAAATAGAGGAGGCGCTGGCTGTGCATTGATATAAGAGTTCGCACAATGTATATTGATGAATGGCAGCTATAGCACCGTTTAACGTGGATGCACCTACTTTGATGATTGGTGGTACACCTCCATCCCGACGACTGACATCCATGTAAATGTTACACAAAACCTCGTGGTAGCTGTACTAGTTAATGGTGAAAGCGTAATCAGAGAACGAGGTGTGATAGCCAGAGGAGCGTCGCATATTGGACGCAGAACTTGGTTGCCATCCCGCGGCATGTTTTAAAATGGGATTGAACACCGCGGCCGGACTAGAGGGAAACGCAAAGCGCGTCGTGCCGCGCCCCGGACGCGATTTTTCTCGGGGCGAGTGCCTGAGCGGGGAACGACGTGTAACAAGCAGGTCAGGCGGGCGCGTGTCGCAGTGCTATTTTAGATGCGAAGCAGCTCTTTGACTAGCCTGTGTAACGCTGTCCCTCCGTCCGCACAAACGCGAGGCAACGCGCTTCCCTCGGCGCAGGTGTTGGAGCGGTGCCAAGTAGGTCACGCTGCAGCTGGGCGTTGACGTCACGCTCCCTCGCAGGCTTCCCTCGCAGGTGCGCGCGTACGTCACTCTCTCCCTCAACCACCGGAGCGCCCGCAGCTGCCGGCTCCAACGCCCGCTCGCCTCCCGTGTCTGCGTTTCAAACAAACGTTTAGACCAGTAAATGCTACACCGAGTTTCGCTTCAAACGAATCTTCCAGCGCTCACCGCAGCACCCGCGTTAGCGCCGTTCAACCCGTGACGCCACCCGTGCGCAACGCTGCTGCTTCGCATCCAATCAGGGTTCCCTTCAGGGAGATGGTCCAATTTTTTTGGTTTGGATTAGCGTGATGCTATGAGCGAGGCCGACGCTTTTACGACGCTTGCGCTAAGATCGCCACCTCGCGGTTTGTTAAGGCATTGACAAAATTGAACTTCTATATAAAACGCGCCGAGTGGGACGGATGTGCAGGTGTTAGTCGCGGAGGCGACAGTAATGACGAATTACTTTACTTTACCGCTCCCAGAGGGCAACACCACCCCGCCGACCGGGAGAATGGTAGATATAAAAGGCGCGTTTGTAAAGCCTCTAGAGTCTGTGACCGTGGTGCAGTGCATCTAAATCACAATGCCTAACTGCCATATTAATTGAACAAATGTGCAAGTTACGAGAAGTATTTGCAAAACTTTGCCACGATGATGAACTACTGAAAGTTATGGACGACCTGTGTCATCTGAAACCATTTTAAGCGTGTGTGGCACGTGACATATTATGTTTAAGCTATAACGCTAAGCTTGAAGCTTAGTGGGGATGTATTTGTTTTTGTTTGAATGTTACATTCTGCTATAAAGACAAAAAAAAGTGACCGTGGCGCAGTGGATAGCGCGCCCGGTATCTGTTGTTGCGGACCGACCGGTCGTGGGTTCGATGCCCGTTGACGGAACTTGTTTTTCTGTGCCATCTGATCGTGTAAATTTATTCGACGTCATTTCCGTGGCGGAAATACGTCACTGAAGTCTTGGTGGGCCCCGGCATAACACACTTTCGTGTTAAAACATCGATGTAGCCACACATTGAGACCAGTTGATGTGAAAGAAATGTAAGCACGCACGGTAACATACAGCATCCATAACGTCTAAAAACGCAAGAGAGAGTTGGGAATTGGGGGCCCCAATGAGCTTGGGGACCCATGATGTTTGCGAGCCACCAGGGCACATTCGCAGAACTCAAGCCACTCTTGGGCTCTTGCGCTCGCGTTGAGCCAAAGCCCAAACATGAAAAACTAGCGTGGGTCCCCAAAGCGTCTTCGGTAGCGAGCGAGACGACGCTGAGGCAGCGTGGGCCGCGACCCAATATGGCCCGCGTCTCGCATAACCTATTGGCCGCGAGATCGAGCGGAGCCGCCGCCTGGCGGCTTCTGGCTGAACCGCGCCTAGTGTGGATTGCTCCATGCGTCGTCTGCTAGCCACGTTGTGTTTGCATGTGTGCGTACGTAATGCAGGTCCTCAAAATGTGGTTTGTTCCGTGGCGTTAGTGCAACTTTAACTGATCGTACGTGTGCCTAACACGATGTAAAGAAGCATTTGGCCTTGATCGGCTGTATATGTACTGTAATAGGACCAGTGAGTGCACTTGTCGAGAGTGCTGTGTGTGGTCGTCGTGCCCTCCGTTCACGAGAGTCATATCAGTGTAGGTGCCGCTGTGTGCTTCAGGTGCATTGCAAATGCACTTAGCGTTGTCCTAGAGAAGTATTACATCTCGGCTCGGTGGTAAAAAAAAGGCTTTCATGCACTTGCGCGTTATGGTTAGGTGTATAACTTCGGGACTGTCGTTTATAGGTTACGCAACGAGCTTTAGTTGTGTACCGTCCTGGTCCCACTACAGAGAAATATTTCTGTCAAGTCACGTCTGACACCTCGGTACCTAAATGAAATGACACGGAAATCCCAAAAATGAGTTGCCTTGCGCAATGTTAACTTGTGGCGAAATTTATACAAAAATACCCGTGTACTTAGATTAAGGTACGCGTTAAAGGGCCCTGATGGCCAAAATCACACCATAGTACTACTATGGTACCATAGTACCATAGTAGTAATTTCACGCGAAGCCACATCTTTTTTTCTTTACATTATCTTGAGCGTTTGTGTTGCGTTGTTACAGATTGACGGAAGGCGGCGGACATTATTCGCGTGAAAAAACGTACTTTGGTTCCGTGAAATAACCGGGCCTTTGTTCCACTACTGTCGTGTAAGTAATCAATCGAAGAAAGTTCCATGCTGTAGAGTTACCTTAGTGTACTGTTACAGGCATAAAAACAAGCGTGTGCGTGTTAAACGTCTCCGTAGCGATAAAATGCTGTCAGCCACGCAGCTTTCCTCAGTAAACCTATCAACTGTCCTACATTTCATGGAGAACTGAATAAGAAATGCGAATGAAATTTGAGCACGCAATGCGCTAAGTGCTATCTGAACTCATCGTGCAGGACTACGGGCTTTCTTTTTGTTGGGGGGTACCCAGAAGAACAAGAAATAAATACTTAATTCAGTGGCGCTAAAGCAGTGCCTAGTAGGCGCAACACAAGCTAAACATGTACAAATAAAACAAGAAAACGTCATTCATTGCGAAAACGCCGACTTTGCCCAAGGCGAGCAACCCGTTCGTTGGCAGAATGCGCTTCTCTCACAAGTAACAGTAACGTTTGGCGTGCTTCGTGCATTAATTCGGGAATGAAGAGCGCACATATTACCAGAAAGCTGCAGTCAACGCATTTTGTTTGCCGGAAATCGGGTCAAATCGCTCACAACGAAGCGCTGCTCTGTGCGTATGTATACGCGTCGATAACCGCCTATCCACACTAGCGCGGCGACAGTGCTGCCACCTGTAGCCCGATCTCGCGGCGAACAATTGCCCCATGAGTGGCGCCCCGTGCGGTTGACCCAACGCAGCTTGCGTTCGACCCAGCGAACCCAGTTCTGAAACTGCGGTGCTCCTTCGAACGCAGGAGCACCCTACCCAACGCAGCTTGCTGACCCAGTGTATTGGGGACCCAGTGTCTTGGGGACCCAGTATCTTGGGTCCCCAATTCTCAAATTCTCTCTGATCGCCTTCTGGAGATCCATGACCAGTAAGACGTGGGAGATCCGTGACCAGTAAAAAAGTGTTGATAGCCCTGCGTATACATTTCGCTAAGAGTACTCGAAGGCAAAATACATCTTCTCCTACTTCCCGGTAGGTTGTATTGACTTTGTGTAAGCGCATTGTGTTAGTCTGGTTCTTTCGTTGCGCAAGAAATCACAGATTATGCTAACAACCACGCGACTTACATTAAGGTTTCGTCATTAGAGTTGCCACTCAAGATCGGGAAACTTTGTTGACGTCAGTGAGCTGCAAGAATAGTATGCTCGTTGACAGGAAAGAAACGGGAAAATGCTTAGGTTAGCATATGTTGATTACAGTTTCAGATAACGTGGTTTTTAATTACCATGCTCGCGAATTCTAGTTACCTCCCCCCCTTTCACTGTCCCATTTCACTGCTACTAGCGGTTGTTTCCGAGGGTTGGTTGAATTAGAGGGCAGGTTTAACCCCATAGCGTTCTGAGCAGTCAGTATTGCACGGTAACATGAATAACAGTCTTAAACTGCACCCGGGAGCGAAATTCGACTCTAAGTTCTGTTCATAGAGACTCCAGTTTTGAAAATAGGCGTTTATAGTTATTTGTAAGCATTTAGGCACAAACGCCAAAATAGGCGTTTAAAGACATTATAAAATCATTAATAAAGCCCTTCTTAAGCTATAATTTGTGGTCATATCGAAGTGGCGCGATAGGAGCGCAAGAAACAAAATAGGCATTTGCCTAAAATCCGGTCTCTAGTGATGAATATATAAGCATATGAATGACACGCGCAATTAAGAGAAGTTGGTCTTTCTATTTTCCATTAGAATTTTGGCAATTGATACAGTACTTATTTGCATTGAGAGTGGAAAACTCCATATTTTGTTAGCAGTATATGGTTTGGCACACTTCTCTATCTGTGGTCGTTATCGAGCGAAAGTGCCGACCGGCTATTTGAAGGCCGTTTTTATGCCACGAAAGTCATGCGATACGTCCTAGACATCAGAATAAAATGAAATAAATGCCATCTCTAACCTCAGCTGTAAACAACGCAAGGGCATTACAGAAACCTGTGATGCCCTTGCGATATTTGTGGCACGAAGAGCAGAAATTATATTATCAGCATTGCTGGAATTGAAGTTTAGGAGAATATTTTTCTGGTTTTCTGTCGGAATATTTTCTGGTTCGAAATTTCCAGCAAAACGCGGTCTTCAGTATCGAACTCTGCTGAACTTACTTCAACGTTATGAGAATATATTGAAAGATAGTATACAATTTTTTTTAAAGCAAAAGCAGCTTACAAGACCAGTGATGAAGATCACTTCACTTTCCTGCACTCGATACTTTCTTCTCGGCGACAAAGTCGGTGTTGCGTAAGTCCAGGAGAACTCGGTTAGTTGGTCCACCTCCTTGTCCATTCTTCGAACTGGCTAGCCGTATTTGGCCTTCTGGCGTCTGCGGTACAGCTAGAACGCAAGGCAATCATTTAGAAATGTAGGAGTCTTTGCCCTATCGGGAAAATGGGAGCAACGGAAGCTTCACATGTGTCTGCCGGACGTGCTACTTCTTTTCTTTCTTTCGTTTAACAACGAAGGTGTCTAAGCTATCCGTATAACCGTGCTCGTCGTTCACAAAAAGAAGAAAAGAAGCTCCACTGGCGTGATGACGTCACCACGCGTTGCCTATGGGAAACGGATGCACAGCTGTGCACCTCCTTCGCTAGCCCATACACGGCTCCGCGTCAACCCGTATGCCTGGACACTGCGCCCAACCGCTTGGTCGCGCAAGATGTGACGTCACGGCCAAAAGAGCATGCGCAAGAGAGAGATCTATATATAACCGGTGCTTGGCGGCGCACCAGACAGAGACATGGCGAGACCGACGAAGGTTCACACTGCCTATGGGGAAGCCGCGCACTGGGAACTGCGGCGCGCTGCCAGACGAGGCTGCTGGACTCGATTCGTTTAATGTTGTCTACGACGTAGTACGGCATGAACGACGAGAGGCTACACTCCTGGACACGACTGGAACTTGGAGTCACTTGGCAATACTTCGTATAACTTAGCAACCCTTGTAATCACTTCGTATAACATGGCATCACTTGGCATTACTTAGCATCACTTCGCATGGCCAGTACCAGCCAGGAACCGATATGCTCCGCTGTGCCTTTAGCCTGCGCCACTAGTGCATTCTACGCCCGGATTTTTCTTTCTTTCTTTCTTTCTTTCTTTCTTTCTTTCTTTCTTTCTTTCTTTCTTTCTTTCTTTCTTCTTTCTTTCTTTCTTTCTTTCTTTCTTTCTTTCTTTCTTTCTTTCTTTCTTTCTTTCGTTCGTTCGTTCGTTCTTTCTCTCTTTATTTCTTTCTCTCTTTCGATAACATTACGAAAGACTGTATCCTGCTTGTTTCTTACTTGCATTCCTGGAATAGCACCTTCATCCACCTGCTTAGGAACTGAACGCTTCAGTTGCCAAAGGCAACAACCACGCTAATGCGTTCATATTCAGGCTACAATTAAAATACAGGTCATCTCAACGAAAGATCACAATGCCATATCAGAAACAACTGATGGATGCGGGCGCGCCAACACTGAACGACACCGCGACGCCTTTTCAGCGTTATTTCTGAGAGCGGCTGCCGCAAATGGCCCCGCTTCGAGTTTGAGGCTATTTACCATGAGCTCGTTTGTTTCAGAACATACTGCTCACGATAATAGTCTGATTCACACGTGTCTTGAGCCGCCAGGCGGCTGCTTCAGCCGCCATTTTCTGCAAAAATACACAGAGATGGGTGCCGTAACGACACCACTCATGGTCGTTCGTACCGCATGAACGGTGCTACTGCTATAATCAAAGCATGGATGGAAGCTGGTAGCTAACGCGAGGCAGCCGCTGTGGACGGCGCCAGCGTCCACAGCTACGCGTTTGGCCACTCTAAGCAAGTGTGATTCGGACTCCATGTCCAGGCTTTCATGCTGTCACGTGAGGCCTTTTCTAAACGCTCTTGATCCCTCGATAAGTGGTACCGCGACCGCACACAACTTTCCACTAAATATGACATTACCCACCCGAAAGTTTACACAGGCGCGCGATATTGCACAAAATTATCACAACTAACAAAATTGAACATTCCTGAAATGCTAAAACAATGAAAGCAGTTGAAATACCTAAAAGTAGAATAATAATGTAACGACAATCTTAAAGATGTCAAAATGAACTCCACATATAACACAACTAATATTGGCCGCACTTTTTTATTGACTACATTTCCAAAAACGCTGATTTTCATATAACTAGTGATGATAAACGCGGAGGAAATGAACGGCTGATATCGGATGATTCATGGCATCTCTTCTTGAAGTGCGCCGATTCTGCAATTCTTTAGCTTTTCTCTGGGCGCACCGATCAGCTGTGTTGCGTTCCGAAATACACCCTAAAGAAAAGGGCAAGTTTCAATCAGATAAAGAGCGCCGTCGATTCGTGCAAAAGTGAACTCGTTTGTTCGTCTCAGAGCAGCATAAGTTTTCATACATCTACCTAATTCCTCACAAACGTGGTTATAGGCGATGGGGAGTAATTAACCGGAGACAAATGCAAAGCACACACTCAAGCACGCGGTTCTGTGAGAGTTGTAAACCTGTAACTCTAGTTACTTCGCATGGGCTTCATGTCCGCTGCTTGTTCGTATTCGCAATGGCCATAGACTGTCGCGCCGCCAAGCGGAATTCAGGAGCGTCCTCTCGAGGAGGGTTAGTAGACGACAAAATGGCAGCACTACGCAGTCGCTCCCTTGTTCGGCTGTGCTAGCCTCAGTGTTGACGCGTTGGCAAGAAAGGAACACTACGACTTTGCATGTTCACTGCATCAGTGAACGAACCGGGCCCTCCGTGACACGAGAAATCTGATTCTTTCTTGCGAGACGCGAAGTTTTCGTGAAAATACGTGGCAACTCGCGTTTTCAATGCTCGCCCACAGCGTACACATACTATCAGCTTCGCGAGGCTTTCTGTAGGCACGTAGGTTACTTAAATGTTATCGTCTGACATATTCAGTTGAAGCTCACCCTGTTTTAGTGTATGAGTCCCATAACACTGTACGCGGGAGGTCGCGCGGGCTCGCGATGTGCTCTTGTATAACTGAGCGATCTCAAGTTGGCGATACATTAAAATAGGGCCTCCATCCTTTGTCAGCAAAGCGCTGTTACAAATCGTGCGAGCGACGTTTTCATCATTCGAGGACGCGTCTGCTCGACGCCCTTCGTGGAGCGAACGCTTTCCACGCAGTCCTTCGCCAGTGTGTTGGGTTTCATAGCCACCGCTGCGCCGCTTGTTTCTGTACGTTTGTTGATAGGTGGCAGCACACTGCAAGCGATTTGCTTGTTGACCGGTCTGAGAGCAAGGTGCTGATGTTCTCCGCACCCAGACGTCTCTCTAATAGTAAACGTGGTGACGCGGAGTGGTCGAAGTCGTTCGGCTGAGGAATTCTTCAGATTGCTTTCAGCAGTGATGTTGAAAGAAACCATCTTGACGACGAGGATTTTTCACTGGACGTAGAAGACTGTGAAAGCACCGAGAGTGACAGCGACGATGAACGATCAGCTGCTTACTCACGAGGAGCGAGTTGCACTTCACACGTCCCCTCGTGCGTTAATGTTCTTTCACGCTCGTAAGTCACTTTGATTGTAGTTAATATATAATACCCTTGAGCGAGGTCAAAATAAAAGCATAGTTCCTCTTGTGCACTGCATGTATCACAATTATTGTGGATGTTATGGAGCGCCGCATGCCGCCAACACGCTCGAGCTCGACCAGCGAAGCGAAATGGTTAGAGCATTAGAGCGATGGAACGTGCAGTCACCGCCAACGTTTCTAGAACTTGTGGTCACGGCCACAATCCACGCCTGTCGGCTAACTTCTTCGACGTTGCGAAAAACATACGTGTGCATTCTTTTCGATATTCATGTTTTGATCATGCTGATCGAACCTGCAACACGCGAGTGAAGTGAATTGTACACGGCTAGAGTCTCGGCATGGCTGTGACACAAGCGCTACTGAATGGGTTGTTAAATGCTTGTGTTCCGTTGAAGACGTAACTCCGCGTTCCCGACTGTGCAAGTAATGACGACGGCGTATTATGTTTGCAATCCATCACCACGTTAAACGTGCGGTCCCGTGCAGCAGCGATGGGGCTACTCGCTGGCGGCCTACTACTGCGGCAAATCCGTCAGGCAGACTCGGTACGTACTACCTCGGAGTGCCGTTCTGCTCATGCATCAATTTTAGTTCATGCAGTTTTATGTAGCACGCACAGGATTTCGCAAAGCATATATGCACGGTAACGGAGCTGAAATATAACCTTTCGCACCACAGCAAATAATTAGGTGGCGAGTACTTAGCACTTTCCATGGTTTGGGAAAGTATTGTAGTCTCATATCCATTTCAGCACAGCTCATGACTTCATCCGGTGAAAGTGGCACGGGCCGTACGTCCGCACGTCCTATCTGTTCCTATGCTAACAAACGGGTTGACCCTCCTCCTGGCGCCATCTTGAAAAGCACGGCGCGCCACCTATAGTTCGTGGGCATTGCGAATAGCGATTTAAACGCAGCATCCTGCCCTTTTCAAATCAGTCATTTTTGATAACAGTAACTGTAGCCCCACTGCAGAGAACAGCTACTCGGTATGGACGTGAATTCAAATTGACACAATGAAAACCGCGACTCAAAGTTCGTTGTCTGTCTGTCAAAGGGCACGCTCACCTGTCGTTCTTTTAGGGGCCGGCACATATATTCCGGGACTTGTTCTGGAAGTATTCAAGCAACAAAGCACTATGCACGAACAGCGCGAGTCGTAAAACATCGCGTCGCACAAGCACACAGCGAGCGAGCACCATGAAACGGACGAGCGACGACGGCACGCCTTACCAACACCAGACACGAAACTTTCTAACGGATTTCAAAGTCGGCGGCGCCAGCAAGGCGGCGGAAAGCGCGCTTCTGCAGGAAAGGGAGTTGATCCCACCAGAGAGGGGGTTGAAAAGAGTTGGGAGGAAAGAGACGGAACGCAGATTTTAACTCTGATCCCAGTCAATAGATGGCGCCTCAATTTGCCATACCGGTCACGTGGGTTTCTTTCACTAGCCTGCTTTCTTCGCGACGTAGCGCTGTAAATCAGTGAAACCCTTTATATGCGACGCAGTTTTTGTTTGCTCTGCGCTGTGTCCGTCCTTCCCTCGCGCGTCCGCTCCCCCACGCGCATTCGCCAACCCTCCTCCCTCTCCTCGCGTGAGCGCGAGGTGGGAGGAGGTGGCGTGAGCGCTGCCTTCGCTTCGTTTCTCCTCTCCCGTTTCTGTCTATCCGCCACAGCTGTGCGCTTGTATATAATTCGGCGCGCGCTCGCTCTCGTTGCACTCCTCTTCGCAACGGCGCTATGAACCCTCGCGAAGCTAAACGTAAACGGCAACGCCGGCAAGCGTTGAATTCTCCTTCGCAACGGCGCTATGGACACTCGCGAAGCTGAAGGTAAACTTCAAGGCCGACAAGCGAATCTCGAAGCTGCGAAGCAACGCGAAGCCGAAGCACAACGGAAACGAGCTGGGGGGGGGGGGGGATAGGTGGTACACAACATATACACAACTCCACACACGAAAACATACAAATGGAACAACAATGAAAACATAAGTGAACATCCCGCGCTGCTTCGCATCCCAGCATGGTTCCCTTAAGTGGGAGATGTAGTTTTTTATGGCAATAGCGCTAAGTGAATTTTGGGTAGCCCCCAAATTCACCACCGAGTGGTGTTGTCCATAAAGTCTAAACAAGTTCAAAAGCAAAACAACACTGAAAGGGAGGTAAGGATTCTATTTGATAGATATGATATAAGGACATAAGCATAAATAAATGGTGGTAAGTGCGGCTCGAAACTACAGAACCGGTCAGTTTCGTTCACCCTGTAATTAACCTTCGGTAGGTATATTACAGGGTGCACACGTGTCATCAATAATTAGGGGCCTAATTACACTCTGTGAAACCCGTTGCTTAACTCCCATTGAAGTTAGGAGAACAGGAGAACATCCGTTGACTTACACTAGTGCATCCCCATATTCCCCCCCCCCCCCCCCATATGCTATGTCTAGCTATATGTTAACAACTTCAGCTACCCAACCGTTAAATCATGATGGGCGTTAGTCGTCGGATGGAGACACGGGTGGATGTCGGTACATCCACGTCGAACGGTGTTATAGCTGCCAGACACCGATAGACATTGTACGAGCTCTCATATATAAATACGCAATAAACAATCACCTACTTCTGTGAAGACAAGTTTCACTTTCGTGTTGTACTAATTAGCCTACTACGACGGAGGGATCAGCCATGATTTTTGTTTTGATCCCGCGATGCATGCACCGCTTTCCACTTTACGGGCTCTTCGGTACACGGACCTTATGAAACGAATGTAGTAATGTCTAAGGCCAATAAATAGAGAACTAATGGTTGAAGCCTTAGCGTTCGTTGGATGCACTTACGCATTTAGGAAGGACATTGAAGTGCGCGAGTGCCTTTTTTTAACACCAGTGGGGTGGCGTCTACATTTAGCAGTAAAAATGCATGACAACGACAAATTGTCTTTTGAAGATTGCCTGCGCGATTTCAAAAATCGTAAACTTCAATACCTTCGATATCTCTCACCACCTAGGGAATCGCCGTTCTTCCTCTCATACGCTAACGGTAAAAGCAACGTTGGAAAATGTTTTCTGCTGTGCTGAAAAAACCGGAAACATGAAACAGAAAATAGTACATGCCAGCTTCAAATGCATCTTTTTGCCGTGCTGAATAAGACATGCAGTGCAAGTAGCAGTGCCCATTTTGCCTACTCGACATGAATATTGAAAATAAAAGCGCATTATTGTCAAACAAAAGACATTTCTTGAACTCAAGAACATGGCGAGAGTACAGAAACACGTCATTTTTGTAGAAACAGACTTATTCAAAATATTGTACACATCCATTTTATTATTGCGTCTTAACATATAATTACACTCCTAATGTTGTTCAACGTAGGTTCCAGATAAAACTGTGTTCCAGATATAGTAAACGTAGCCGTCGGGGACCTTAGGTGGGTCCTAGTTGATTGGCAAGTTTTATCCAAAACAGTAGCTGTATTTTCCTTTACTTCTTGGATGCTTGATGGTAACGACACTCATTTAATCGAAACCAACGATTTATTCCAGTTACCCAGTTGCCTGTTTTTCCAATTGTTCCTTTTACGAGTGTAAAGCGACGCCATGTCTGTGTCTCATGTTTCAGCTATATAATTCATCCACGTCAGTGTTTCCTTTAATTGAAGTGGTCCTTCCCATCAACCCTTTCTTCGAATATGAAACAACTATAGTGCTGCAACGGAACAAAGCACACCAAACGCTGTACTGGCGCTCGAAAAATTACTACGGCGCCGTCGTGTCTCTGCAGCAGATCTTCTCGGAACAAAATAGCCTCTCCACGCGCTCTAACCGACAAACTTTCAATGGCAGAGCACCTTAACTCTTACGGAGCTACATTTACAAGTGCTTCACTTCTGGTTTACACAGTATACGCGCCATGTTGTTTGCAGGTAAGTGTGCGTGCTTTTCCAAAGCTTTGTTCATTCTCGTAGCTAGTTCCAAAGGCTCGGGGACCATTTAACGAGTTTGCATTCGAGGCCAACCACGTTTCCGCAGCGACCGTAGGCCAACTACGGTAACTTCAATATTGCCTTATAAAAAGTTTAGTTTCATTAAAGTGTTTCAGGACCTCTTCAAGCGTCCAGTTACTGCAGCTGCACGCTGTAGCTGTATCTCACAAAACATCTTCATCACACTGCTTGAGCACGGCGCAATATTTCATGTAAATTATTGCACCCAAAGGGCCCGAAGGCATTACATTAATGGAAGCGGGATACGAACACATTTCAGAAGAGCGCAATAAGAGCAATTCGCAATAAATCAAACAAAAGAAAGAGAACAGTTATTTAAAACATCGGGTAATACAAGGACAAGTATCATTAGTGCAAGTGGCGGGTTAGTTCTTCGCCAAATTTTCTTCGATCTGTGCTGGAAACAATGGTGTTAGGAAGCATGTTTCACAAGGTTATTGTGTGTGTGAAAAAGGAATTATTCATCGCCCTTGTACGACCGTTTATGCGTGTGATATCACATGTGTGCTCTAATGCCGAAGTTGATATTACAGGTGTCATTACTAGTTCATGTCTTGTATATGACTGACAAAAGAAGCACTGAAGCAGACAAAGACGAGCAAATATGCGACGTAATTCCAGGGCTAGAAGTGATAGGGTACGTCTCAAAGCAATTATACTAATTTACGGTGAGTATTGTGATAATATAAAACATGCTGCCTTGTTATCTACAGCTTATATTTGATCGGTAGAATATGATTGCGATCAACCCCATATGGTCGACGGGTGCTCGCGCTTTGGTCGCACATACGTCAGGCTTGGAAGCTTCTTGACGTCAGCCGATACGGATTTAAGAGGGTGATGTATTTTTGGAGGTCATGTTCGTTGACTTTTGTTGGGCCTCTTGCGCCATCCAAAATGATGAGAACCTTCAATATTCTTGAGTGTTTCAAATCAGTAGCGTAGGCAGGGGGTGGCACACCGGGCCCGTGTGCCCCCCGGAAATTTTTTTACCCATAGGATACAGAGCGCAAGATGTCGCTCGACCACGCTTATCGGCCCAAACCCCGTTTCTGATCAAGGAGGTGCCCCCCCCCCCCCGAAAAAACCTTCTGCTTACGCCACTGTTTCAAATGCATGTGAAGTAGCGCCATGCAGTTATTTTTTATTGTATTACGCGTACAGAGCAGGTGGTACTGGAACGCTTGGTGGATACCGATGTTATAACGCAAAACTGACCTCCGAATTATTTCGTGAACAACCCCGTCATAAGTGATTTCGATGTGCGTCACCGGTATGTATTTGTACCACGCAAATGTTTGTGTGTATCAGGATTCCTCAGAATGGTCGACAGGTGTGTTGCAGCCATTCTTTATAGCTTCATGTTTAAAGGCTCTGAAGTGGCGCCGTGTAAAATTTACAGCCAACTGTGACACATTTTGAGCTATGATTACGGTGCGCACACTGAAAGAAATTCTGAATCAAGCGCGCTGAAGAAATCACTTGAAAGATAAAGACGGTAGTGCGTCTGACATGCTCGATTTTGCCGGTGCTACGAAGATATTCTCTTTTTCTCGTGTAGACCTTAGCTATGCTTAGACAATAACAACTTTTGGTAAACAACGGAGACTTCATAAACGCTGTTCGAACTATTGAACCCTTATCTTCCGGATCAACGTTTAGACAAGATTCCTCGTAAAGATGAGCAAAAAAAAAATGAAATTCTAGGCTGTCCTATACCTGGTCACTGATGACTGCGTCAGATTAGCATTGGGTGAGAGATTACCTTTTCATACCACAGCCACAGTATGAAGGGCTTTCTTTCGGGTGCATCAGATTCAAACGTAAAAGTCTCACAGTGTCATTCTTTCTCGTTTACTGCCATTAAATATAACTTCATGACACGGAAAATATAACTCTTAGTGATGCCTTCATTCAAGCGGCGCAGGAATATCAGTAACCGCTGTGAACAAGCTGCTAGTATTCGCTAGGGTTCGTGCCTTTCGATACATACACTAGTTCATTAACATTTCCCTCAATAAATATAACGTTGTGATTATTGTTTTTCAGCTTAGGGACGCTCACTACGTTGAACATATTTTGAACAGGCACCAGCTTTTAACCAAGGCTAACTACCAAAAAGACTAGCGAGCCTAAACATCTCATCACTTAGCGCGTATATATATATATATATATATATATATATATATATATATATATATATATATATATATATATATATATATATATATATATATATATATATATATATGAGACAGATAAAGAATTTCGTATTTCTTTCTGTCCTTCTTCTTCTACTCTTGAAAATAAACTTCCGAGCCATTGATTGCGCTATAAAGAAACACGCAATTTTATTATGATTTTTCTCAATAAAGCATACTCACTTCAACCCAATATAGTGAGCGAGAGCGTGACAAAGTGTATCTCAATGTCCTCTTCATTTTTAGCAAAATTTTATGCTTCCTAGTTGAGAAGCAACCCTGCTGCAGTGTATCTTTTATATGTCGGACTGCTAATTAATTTGAGTAATTAGGCACATGTCCTTAACTCCCGCAAAGAGTTACTGGCACTAATCGTTCCAAACATTTCTTCAAACATCATTCGGTGACAGATACATACACTGCAGAACTGGCAATGTTGTCATAACAACTAACTATTCTCCCAGGCAGCTCTTAATCGTTCAATAAATGAGCAGGGCACCCCATGATTTTCGTTAGTTATGAGTAATAGTTAAAGTCCACCAAATTATATGTTCACCTGCACGAACGTTATGCGCAGGCTTATTTTGTTTGTGGTTCAGAATAATACAGAAAGGAAAATGTTAACCAGATGCCGCATACATAAATATATTTTAAGAATGGCTTCGGCTACCTCGCGATTCATTACTGCGTAACTTTTATTTTTTGCAAACCCTACATTATTTGCATGTTCTCAACCGCTTCAGCCATTTCCTTATACCTGTCCCTCTGTCTCATTGCTCGTGAGCTAACCAGATAGGTTTTTATGCGTTACGAGAACTAATGCCCCGAGTGGTGACGTGTAATTAATAGTCGCCATGATAAGAATCCTGCCCTTTCGCTCATAATGCATCGTAGCGACGCGACAGCTTTCGAAACACCCTATGCAAAAAACGACTTTCACAGTTTGACACGACATAAATATGTATAGGCTTTCGCCGGATGCGGTTGCTTGTTGTCATCATTACTGGACCAGAAGTTCGTGCAATGGTGGTTCCAATTATGGAGGCGCGAACAATGCAAAGAGAAGGCGTCACGTGACATTCTTCAAGCCTGGACGTACAGTCTGAGTCACACTTGTCTCGACACATTGAGCGCGTAGCTGTGGACGCTGCCGCCGTCCACAGCTTCTACCTCGCGTTAGCTACAAGCTTCCGTTCATGCTTGAATTTAAGCACCATGACCGAGCATGTGGCGCGACTGTGTCTGGTGTCATTACGGCGTTGGTCTCTGCGTATTTATGCTGAAAATAGTGGCTGAAGGCGGCCGACATCGCGATTAGTTTTAATCCGCCGGCAGATTTTTTTTTCCCGAGACAGATTTGTGCCTCCATTGAAAATACATGGGGTGATTTTTTAAAAGTAAATTGTAGCGCAACGATCAACTATTCGCAGTTTGCACTCTAGTGGCAGATACATTGGGAGAACCTAAGTGTTTGCAATTTGGTGTGATTACGCCGGGTGGATTTTTTTCCCGAAGAGTTTTTCTCATTCTATACTGCGGCAAAGCCGCCTTACAGGGGTAAGAAGATTGCCTGTCGCTAAAATGACGGAAAAGTGCGTGTTGATCGCGTTAAAACTCAGGAAAAGTTAGCAGATGTGATTCAAATTGTCGCTGTGAGGTACAGCAAATTAGTAATATTAATAATTATTAATAACGAATTAACGAATTGAACAATTTATATTAAAATTATGGGGCCAGATGTCATTGTAGAAGCACATGTATAGTAAAGATGGCATTTCAGTTTGTAGTGTTACGATAAATGATAGATCATAATTTCTTATAATAGGCTTGTACTGTTTATCGTTATGATTAATTAGCAATGCAGGTTAATTATCATTATTTCATTGCATGCAATATAGTGTTCAGTGGTGTCTAACGAAAAGTATCTGAGATGGCAATATAGGCTTTTAGCAAAACAATTTTTAGCGATCCTCGGCGACCTTGAGCGTATCTATCTATCTATCTATCTATCTATCTATCTATCTATCTATCTATCTATCTATCTATCTATCTATCTATCTATCTATCTATCTATCTATCTATCTATCTATCTATCTATCTATCTATCTATCTATCTATCTATCTATCTATCTATCTATCTATCTATCTATCTATCTATCTATCTATCTATCTATCTATCTATCTATCTATCTATCTATCTATCTATCTATCTATCTAAAATTTCACCATTTAAGCCGAAAGGCGTAGATGCCTCATGAAACGCGAGAACTTACCGTGCGCGTTGGCGTCAACACTAGTGATCCAAGAAATCATCATCATGCGACATGTCACTCCTTTACGTCATCGTGAAGTCATAGGCCAAGAAAATTTTTGGCGAAATCATGACGTCGCATGGTGTCGTCATCACATGATATCGTCGCTTGATGGAAATTGGGTGATTCCAGAGGCACTGCAGAACTACGTGATATTCGGAAAACTTCTAATGCCTCAAATCCCAACGTCAATGCAAAACAACGTTGGGTGCATAGAGCTTTCAGGGGAGGAGGGGGTGAAGGGTGAAGGGTATCGCAATACAACCGAGGGACAAGAATAGGACGGCTTAGGCAAATACTCAAGGAATGTCTGCCAATACTTTTTTACTGGTCATGCAACTCCCGCGTAACGCTTGGACAGAGCTCAATACAGCGCGCACTCGACGTGCCGCGGCGTTGCGTAGTTAGAAGAGCACGCTATTAGCGTTCTAGACGCTATCGACGCTGTTTGTTGCCGTCCTTGCTTGTATTTATTTCACCGCACCGTGTCTCACGGTGTGGCTACATCGATGTTTTGGTAACCGCCACTCTCTACAACAATCGGTATATTATCATAAGATGCAAGATATTGGTCTAAAGGATACAAAGTAAGTGTAAAGTATCTTCACTTTACATGTTTATCTTAAGCTTAGCCCAAATATTATTTAAATGTACTGACAAAACCGCGGATGTATACAGAACCTGCACGTAGGCTTTTCAATATGACGCAGCTTTGCAGTTTATGTTGCAGTTGGCTCCACAGACAGTCTTAGTTGAGCATGATGCTCGTATTCGGGACAGCGTACCGCTTTCATTTCATGTAGGGTGCCTTGATGCGCGCTACACATCGAGGCACACTAATTTCATGCGCTAAGCAGCAAAAATTCAAACCGATAATAAGACACCCAGGAAGAGAAGTAAGGATTCCATTTGATAGATATGATGTATAAACATAAGCTTATTAAATAAAAGGGCAAGTTTATAGTCAGGACAGTTAGTTAAAATTAATTCAATGGCGGTATGTGGAACTACATAACCCAAGAGTGCGGTTCACCCGGTAAAGATTAACGTTCGCTGCAACGTAGGACCCAAATGTAGGACGACGTAGCACACGTTTAATGGTCAACATCAATTAGGGGCATAATTACGCTCTCCAAAGACCATAATTTAACTCCCATTCCTGTTAGGAGGACGGCTTTTGCGGCGTTGGCGCCTCTGCTACAGTTGACACATCCCTTGACTTGCACTATTGCATCATCGCTATACAATAGTGCATCATTTCAGTAGAAGTTGGAAGCAGGCGCTGACGTAATACGTATTGCGCGCCTTCCTACGTCTTTCCTAAGAAGACACTCTGCTGTTCCAAGCCTTCCTTCAAACATCGCTATAACAACATTATGCTATAACAACAAGCGAGCCCCACAGGCGCAGCTCTGAATCTCTTATTAAACGAGAAGGGCGCTCCACGTACTTCGTTAATTATCAGTAATAGTTAAAGTCCGTCAAACTATATTTCAACCAGCACGAAAGCTACACGCAGACATATTTCGTTTGTGGTTCACATGAATACAGAAAGAAAAAGAATAATCAGGTGTAGCTTACATGATTATATTTTTAAAAATTTCTTGGTCTGCCTTGCCGTTAATTACAAAGTAACTTTTATTTTTTTCCAAACGCGACAGTAATTGCGCCTTCTCAACCACTTCAGGTGATTGCTCAGAGCTGACCCTCTATCTCATTGCTCGTAAGCTAACCAGATAGCTCTTTTGTATGTTACGAGAATTAATATCCTGTGTGGTGTTGTGTAATTAAGTGTCGCTAAGTTACAAATTTTGCCCCTTCGCTCATAATGTGCCGTAGCAACACGAGAGCTTTCGCAACACACGACACAAAAAACGACTGTCAGTGATTCACACGACATAACCCGATGTTAACTTTCGCCAGATGCGGGCGGGTAATATCATCTTTAGCGGAAGAAAAGCTTCTGCGGTGCCAATTCCAGTTACGGAGGCACGAAGAGTGTGAAGGGAAGGCGTCACGTGACATTGTTAAAGGCGTACAGTATCAATCACACTTTTCTAGAGCGGTCGAGCGCGTGGCTGTGCACGCTGCCGCCGTCCACAGCTTCTACCTCGCGTTAGCTACAAGCTTCCGTTCATGCTTGAATTTAAGCACAATGACCGAGCATGTGGCGCGACTGTGTCTGGTGTCATTACGGCGTTGGTCTCTGCGTATTTATGCTGAAAATAGCGGCTGAAGGCGGCCGACCTGCCGCTCTAGACCAGTGTGATTCAGAGTGTACTTTCGGGAGAAGTATGAGCGGGAACACACGAGCGCAAAGCCAATAGCCTCAAACCCGAAGCGAGACAATTCGCGGCGGCTGCTCTCGGAAATGAAGTTTAAAAGGCGCCGCGGTGCCATTCAATCTCAACATGACCGCATCGATCAGCCGTTTATGATACAGCAATGTGATCTTTTATTGAGGTGATTATTTCTTTCGTTGTAGGATTTATTTTGCTGGATATGAACGCATGAGCGTCGCTGTTGCCTGTAAGAACAGAAGCGTCGCCCTACTAAGCCTGTCGATGAAGGTCCAATTCCCGGCATTCAGGAAGGAAAGAGTTACGAGGAAGCAATGCTGAATGCGTTCGAATGAAAGAAAGAAAAAAAGAAAGGACGAAAGGAAGAAAGAAAGAAAGAAAGAAAGAAAGAAAGAAAGAAAGAAAGAAAGAAAGAAAGGAAGGAAGAAAGAGAGAAAGGGTGAAAGAAAGAAGGAAAGCACGAAAGAAAGAAAGAAAGAAAGAAAGAAACAAAGAAAGAAAGAGAGAAAGAAAGGAAGAAAGAAAGGAAGAAAGAAAGAAAGAAAGAAAGCACGTTCGACACACACACGCCAAGCTTCCCTTGCCTCATTTTCCTGATAGTGCAAGGACTCCTCGTTTTTAAAATGACTCCCTTCCATTCAACTTGTGCAAAAAGAAGGCGAAATGCACCTAGCCAGTTCAATGAATGGCACGAGCAGACGGACCCAATGTTTGAGTTCTCCTGGGCGTACGCCACACCGGATTTGCCGCCGGGAAGCAAGCATCGAGTGCACGAAAGTGAAGAGCTCGTGATCGCTGGTCTTGTAAGCTCCTTTTCCTTTGTCCCGTCCTATTTAAGGCTACGAACATCCCTAGATGCCTCATCAGACATGATAACTGTCCGTCGGCGGCGGTGGCAGCGTCAGCACGAAGTAATGAAAAAAGTCATCATGCGGTGACGTCATTTTGACCTCACACGTCGCCAAAAGTTTTTAAATGCGAAGCATTTCTTAGCGAACTTCTGCGACTTTGAGCGTATCTATCTATCTATCTATCTATCTATCTATCTATCTATCTATCTATCTATCTATCTATCTATCTATCTATCTATCTATCTATCTATCTATCTATCTATCTATCTATCTATCTATCTAGCCGCCTACGACTTTGTGCTCTCCTGGCCGTTTCGTTAATCGGATGTATACCAAAATTGGTGTGTCATAACATGGTCTTATTACGAACATAAATGACAGATCATATCATGAAAATCATGACACGCATGTCATGAACTGCATGATTTACATTCCACCACCCTAGGCTCTTGCGGCCGTTCCGTTAATTTCATATACACCAAAATTGGTACGGCGTGACAAGAATTCATCACGAACATAATGACTGGTCCTAACATGCAAATCACGACACGCATGTCATGTGCAGCATGATTTACATGACATGGTCTCTGGGCGCTCGCGGCCGTTTAAATGAAGGGATATATACGAAAACTGGTATGACGAGACATTTCTGTATGACGAACATAACTGACACGTGGTAAAATGAAAATCATGACATGCGTGTCATGTATGACATGATTTACATGCCCCGCTCATGGCGCACTCGCGGTCGTTTTGCTAGATAGATATACACCAAAATTGGTATTGTGCTATGTGACTGTATGAACAAAATGAATAACAGGTCGTAGCATGAAAACCATGACATCCATGACATGTATGTCATGATTTACATGCCACGCTCATGGTGAATTTGCGACCGTTTCTCTTGCATGATATACACCAAAATTGGTATTGCGCGACGCGACCGTATGGCGAACGTGAGATGCGGTAACATGAAAATCATGACATGAATGACATGTACGACATGATTTACATGCCACGCTCATGGTGCGCTAGCGGCCGTTTCAGTAGATTGATATACACCAAAATTGGTATTGCGCGAAGTGACTGTATGAAGAACATGAATAACAGTTGGTAAGATGAAAACGATGACATGCATGTCATGTATGTCATGATTTACATGCCACGCTCATGATGCATTCGCGGCCGCTTCGTTGGCTTGATGTACACCAACATTGGTATTGCGCGCAGCGACTGTATGACGAACGTAAATGAGACATGGTAACATGAAAATCATGACATGCATGACATGTACGACATGATTTACATGTCATGGTCATGGCGCATTCGTGGCCGTTTCGCTTGCATGATATACACCAAAATTGGTATTGCGCGATGTGACTGTATGACGAACATAAATGAGAGGTCTTAACATGCGAATCATGTTATGCATGTCATGTACGGTATCATTTAAATGCCACTGTCATGGTGTGCTTCCGGCCGTTGTGTTAAATGGATATATACCAAAATTGGTACGGCACGACAGGAGTGCGTGATGAACATAATCGACAGGTCGTGCATTGTATATACCAGAATATGCGTTTCATTGGCATGGCGTATACTAGATTGTGCATGCATGCGTGCATGGAAAACATGCAATATATGGTGGACTAGATGCCATGGCATGAATGGTTTCATTTGGCTCAAAGACAAACAAGACGATGTATGCAGTTATTTGCTGGCTGCTTCGCATTACATCGATTCCCACAGTGCGTGGGATCTGCCGAATTTTTTTTACGTCGTTATGGCGTCATTATGACGCCACTTTCACGTCGGCTAACACAACCTTACAAGATGAAGCCGTTACACGACTTAGTCGCTTGGTGAAACGTGGGCTGATCTCGGAGGAAGTGCTGCAAAACCAGGTGAGTTGCAGAACGCTGTCATGCCTCTGATCTCGGAGGCACTGCTGCAAACTCACGTTCTGTGCCGAAAGCTTTCGAGGGAGGCGTGGGATGGATCAATGCAATCCACTGAGAAGGAGGAGTAGAAGGCGTTCTCTCTCGAGTCAACCGCTGCGAATGCATCGGGGACCGCGTCACATTTTCGCGCTGTTATTATGGAAGCATCAGCGTTCGGACCATGCGTTTCACGTCATGGGTTCCCACTCAAAATTATGGCGGCATAATCTGCATTTGTAGGCGAGAAACAAACATAGCACACGACACAGGTAGTGACGTCTCTACAACTTCGTATGTAAAACAAGAACCAGCCTAGCAAGTGATTTTATTTTGTCCTGAAATAGCGATATGGGGAGGAGACGTACCATTGGATTCCCAAGAACAGCGGAAACGCGATGGTACACTGCATTTTCTGTTCTTACAGTCATTCATTTCATGAAGTTCATACCTCGACCGCTCAGGGCTACGCTATATTGGCCTATAGGACCGGTTGATGCCACAGGTTCGCTGGCCAGCATGGTGGCCAGCCACTTTTACAGCATGGATCGGCCGGGGGCCATATTTTTAGACGTTTTGTCGCTGCCTTCTACTCAATTTTTTTTTCAACCTCCTTGCTTCTACTGGACAAGAGGTATATTTTGCATCGCGCGGCACACAAACTTAGCCTACGCGCAAACAGTTTGTAAAAAGCTCGTCGAGTTCGAACCTTGCTCCCAATGTCAGTGCATGGCATTATGTCCAAAAATAGCACGTTCATGTTGCTGGTTGCCCTAATTCTATGCAGAGATATTGCCGTTTTGTTAAAAGACATACTCAAATTGAGCAGCTTACCCTGGCAATTCGGTTAGTTTTTATATATTGTCACAGGAAAAGCATCGAACATTGGAAAATCTTTCGCAACTAACTTGAAAAACAGCTGCGATTTCTCTATGAGAGGAGTAAAGGTGCCATCGCGAAAGTTTGAGCTCATTGACAATGATGAATTTTCAGGTGTTTGTGGGCACACTAAGCATTTTGTTTTAGCGCATACTGATGAAGTTATACTATCATTTAATGACATTATTCGGCTGGTGCACAGCGATATTCAATGCCAGTGGCATTGAATGCGCTTGAGAAACTCATTCGGGTTCCTAGTTCAAGTTGGATTAATACTGTCGACACCAGAAGCAAAGTAGATTGTGGGATGGCGAATTCTTAATTTAACAAACGTTTCTGCGAATCATGTATTACTTACATAACACGTTTTAAGGAATTTGTCATTTTAACATGAAAACCTCAGCGTGGCAACCTGGCACAAAATGTTTTAGGAGCTGGCTCGCCAGGCTCCTAAGCTGGGGCAAAGTCCCGCGTCGTAAGCGTAACCTTAGTTCCAGAGGCACCCGCTACAGGCGCAATTCGCGCGAGACATTTTCTTCCTCTTGTTCTTCGAGCGCCTTGATGATGATATTAACGCAGACAAAACCACATATAGCACAGCCAAATGTAGCATGCGCACGCTCGCGCGAAAGAGAAGTATTCTAACTCTTGTTCTTCGACAGCCTTGATGATGATAATAACGCAGGCAAAACCACATATAGCATAGCCAACTGTAGCATGCGGCGCTCGCTCCACTCTGGCAGTGCGCTACGATAATAAAAATTCGGCAGATCCCACGCGTTGTCGGAAATATTGTCATGCGAAGCAGGCAGCGAGTACTTCTATGCTGTTTTTTATGGCTTTGAACCAAGCGTTACGAGGTGGATCGACGTGTTTTAGATGCGAAGTATCTCTTGCTCGGGGGTATGTAAGGCGTCGTGGTAATCCGCACGCAGCGTTGTTGCCCGCACTCACACTATGCATGCGCGACTCTCCTTCTTCCCTCTCTCCAACAGCTGCGAGTTACTCTCTCCACTTCTCTACCAGCACCTGCTTGTGCTTCTCCTGCATTCTCGCTTCTGCTCTGACGCGCATACGCTACTCTCCTCCTCTAGTCTCCTCTCCTGCAAATGTTAAAGCGCTGCGCGCGTTCAGTCCAGCGCTTACCTCGTTTGGCTCCACTGAAATGCGGGCTCGACATGCCGAAATTCTCTCCTGCGCCGCGCCGCGATGAAGGCCAGCACATGCGCGGCCCCTCCCCTCTCTCTACTCTCCTACGCTCCCTCTCTCGCGCGCGCCTGTCGACGTTCCCCGCACGCCCTGTGAGAATTAACGGCCAGGCTAGAGGGAAGACACGACGCGCGTAGTGTTCCTCTTCGCGTTCCACGACGCGAGGTCGGTAGCATGCCCAGCGAACGCCAACGGAACGCGATCGTGAAAGTGCTCCGGCTTCGCATCGCCTCATGGTCTCCTTTAGCGGGATATGGTGTAATTTTTGTAAGTATTGTGGCTGTGTGCACATCGTGAGCTTAGTGGCACGTCGGCATCACTGGCGTTTAAAGGGCAACCTATAGTGCTCACATTAGAGTACATACGTCAGTATTATAGAAACTAAGTGCACTTTATGGTGCAATAATGTGAATATCATAGGTAACTTTCGTTAATGTATTGCCCCGGGGGTCGAGCAATGCTTCAATATAGCTTCATGAATCATACGAATACAAATGTAATGTTTAAAAGACTGATGTAACAGCGGAGCCAACACTCGAATCACAGAGGTTAATGTTTCATGACGCCTGAATCGTAGGAGTACATCATCATCACCATCATCATCATCATCAGCCTGTCTACGCCCACTGCAGGGCAAAGGCCTCTCCCAAGTTCCGCCAATCAACCCGGTCCTGTGCTTTCTGCTGCCACGTTATACCTACAAACTTCTTAATCTCATCCACCCACGTAATTTTCTGTCTTCCCCTCACGCGTTTGCCATCTCTTGGAATCCAGTCAGTTACCCTTAATGACCACCGGTTATCCTGCCGACGTGCTACGTGCCCGGCCCATATCCATTTCTTCTTCTTGATTTCAACTATGATGTCCTTAACCCCCGTTTTTCCCTGACCCACTCTGCTCTCTTCCTGTCTCTGAAGGTTACACCTATCATTTTCCTTTCCATCGCTCGCTGCGTCGTCCTCAATTTAGGTTGAACCCTCTTTGTAAGTCTCCAGGTTTCTGCTCCGTAGGTAAGTACCGGTAAGATGCAGCTGTTATATACCTTCCTCTTGAGGGATAGTGGTAGATTACCATTCATGATTTGATAATGCTTCCCGAAAAAGCCCCATCCCATCCTTATTCTTCTAGTTATTTCACTCTCATGGTTTGGCTCCGCGGTTACTACCTGTCCTAAGCAGACGTACTCCTTTACAACTTCCAGTGTCTCGCCACCTATCGCAAAGCGCTGTTCTCTGCCAAGATTGTTCCACATTACTTTAGTTTTATGCATATTATTTTCAGACCTACTCTTCTACTTTCCGTATCCAGTTCAGTAATCATGAGCTCTAATTCGTCTCCCGCGTTACTAATCAATGCAATGTCATCAGCAAAACACAGGTTGCTGATATACTCTCCATTACCTCTTATCCCTAATTCTTCCCAATCTAGGGCCCTGAAAACATCCTGTAAACACGCGGTGAATAACATTAGAGAGATCGTGTATCCCTGCCATACGCCCTTCTTTATTGGGATTCTGTCGCTTTCTTTAATGAAGACTATAGTGGCTGTGGATCCGCTGTAGATTTCTTCCATTATGTTTATATAGGCTTCGTCGATGCCCTGATTCCGCAGCGCCTGCATGGCTGCTGATGTCTCCACCGAATCAAATGCCTTCTCGTAATCTATGAAGGCTATTTATAGGGGTTGGTTGTATTCCGCGCATTTCTCTTTCACCTGATTGATCGTGTGAATATGGTCTATTGTTGAGAAGCCTGTACGAAATCCTGCATGGTCCCTTGGTTGATTGAACTCTAATGTCGTATTAATTCTGTTAGCAATTACTTTTGTAAATATCTTGTAGACCACGGACAGTAAGCTTATGGGCCTGTAATTTTTCAGGTCCTTGACGTCCCCTTTCTTATGGACCAAGATGATGTTGGCATTCTTCCAAGATTCTGGTATCCTCCCCGTCGAGAGACACTTCGTATACAGGGTGGCCAGTTTTTCTAACATAATCTCTCCAGTGTCTTTCAACAGGTCCGATGTTACCTCATCCTCACCAGCTGCTTTGCCTCCATGCATTCCCTTTAGGGCTTTCTTTACTTCTGCTGTCAATACTGGTGGGATGTCAGATTCCTCTGCGCTATTACTGCTTCTTACATTATCTTCCTGTCTGTCTCGGCTGCTGTGCAGATCTCTGTAGAACTCTTCCGCTACCTCAACTATTCTATCCATATTGGTTGTGACCTTGCCTTCCTTCTCCCTTAATGTATACATCTTATTTTTGCCTATGCACAGTTTCGTCTTCATAGCTTTGAGGCTTCTTCCGTTCTTTAGAGCATGCTCTAGGAGTACATATGCAGTGCTTATTGCTTTGTTGTAAAATTAAATAGCCATCACCACAACCACAATTGATATTGCAGAGACATTACGCCTGCATAGGATGTTTTTCCAAACCAGTTTATAGACCTGGCGTGGCTCTGTGGTAGAATACCTGATTGCCAAGCAGAATGCTTGGGTTCGATTCCATAGTGAGATTCTAATATTTAGTCTTTCCATTCGTCGCGTCAACGCTGCCGATGTCTGTTTTTAAATGCGAAGCATTTCTTAGTGAACTTTTGCGACTTTGAGCGTATCTATCTATCTATCTATCTATCTATCTATCTATCTATCTATCTATCTATCTATCTATCTATCTATCTATCTATCTATCTATCTATCTATCTATCTATCTATCTAGCCGCCTACGACTTTGTGGTCTCCTGGCCGTTTCGTTAATGGTATGTATACCAAAATTGGAATGGCATAACATGGCTGTATGACGAACATAAATGACGGGTGATTACTTGAAAATCACGACACGCATGTCATGAGTGGCATGATTTACATGCCACGGTGTTGGCGCTCTTGCGGCCGTTGCGTTAATTTGATATATACCAAAATTGGCATGACGTGACAACAGTGCATGACAAACATAAGTGACAGGTCCTATCATAAAAATCATGACACGCATGTCATGTACAGCGTGATTTACATGACATGGTCTCCGGGCGCTCGCGGCCGTTTAATTAGACGGATAAATACTAAAACTGATACGACGTGACATTTCTGTATGGCGAACATAAATGACATGTGGTAACATGAAAATCATGACTATGTCATTTACTCCATGACATATATGGCCCGCTCTGGTTGCGCTTGCGGCGCTTTCGCTATCTTGACATGTACCAAATTTGGTATTGCACGACGTGACTGTATGAAGAACATAAATCACATGTGGTAACATGAAAACCATGACACGCATGTCATGTACATCATGATTTACATGCCATGCTCATGGTCCGCTCGCGGCCGTTTCGCTAGCTTGATCTACACAAAAATTGGTATTGCGTGACGTGCCTGTATGACGAACATAAGTGACATGCGGTAACATGACAATCATGACATGAATGTCATGTTCAGCATGATTTACAACCCACGCTCATGGTGCCCCAGCGGCCGGTTCGCTAGCTTGGTATACCCCAAAATTGGTATTTCGTGACTTGACTGTATGATCAACATAAATGGCAGGTGGTTACATGACAATCATTAGATGAATGTTATGTAGAACATGATTTACAAGCCACGCTTATGGTGCGCTAGCGGCCGCTTCGCTAGCTTGGTATACCCCAAAATTGGTATTTCGTGACGTGACTGTATGATGAACATAAATGACTGGTGGTAAGATGACAATCGTGACATGAATGTCATGTAGAGCATGACTTACAAGCCACGCTCATGGTGCTCAAGCGGCCGTTTCGCTGGCTTGATATGCACCAAAACTGGTATTGCGTGGCGTGACAGTACGAGGAACATAAATGACAGGTGGTAACATCCCAATCATGTCATGCATGTCGTGTAGGGCATGATTCACATGCCACGCTCATGGTGCGCTTGCGGCCGTTTCGCTATCTTGACATGTACCAAATTTCGTATTCCATGACGTGACTGCATGAAGAACATAAATCACAGGTGGTAACATGAAAGCCATGGCATGCATGTCATGTACAGCATGATTTACATGCCATGCTCTGGTCCGCTCGCGGCCGTTTCGCGAGCTTGACATACACCAAAATTGGTATTGCTTGACGTGACTGTACGACGAACACAAATGGCAGGTGGTAACATGACATTTATGATATGAATGTCATGTATAGCATGATTTACATGCCACGCTCATGGTACGCTAGCGGCCGGTTCGGTAGCTTGGTATACCCCAAAACTGGTATTTCGTGACGTGACTATATCACGAACATAAATGGCAGGAAGTAACACGAAAATAATGATATGCACGTCAGTTAGGCCCTGATTTACATGCCATGCTCATGGTGCGCTCGCGGCTGTTTAGCTGGCTTCATATACACGAAAATTGGTATTGCATGACGTGTCTGTACGACGAACATGAATGCCAGGTAGTAACATGCAAATCGTGACATGATGTCATGCAGGGCATGATTTACATGGCATGCTCATTGTGCGCTTGCGGCCGGTTCGCTACTCTGGTATACCCCAAAATTGGTATTTCGTGACGTGACTGTATGACGAACATATTTGACAGTTGGTAACGTGAAAATTATGACATGCGTCTCGTGGAGGGCTTCATTTACGTGCCACGCTCATGGTCTTCTCGCGGCTGTTTCGCTAGCTTGACATACACCAATATTGGTATTGCACGACGAGACTGTATGATGAACACTAATGGCAAGTGGTGACATGACAATCACGGCATGCACTTCATGTACAGCATGATATACATGCCATGCTCATGGCGCGCCCGCGGCTGTTTCCTTGGCTTGATATACACCAAAACTGGTATTACGGGGCGTAAGTGTACGACGAACATAAATGACAGGTCATTCAATGTGTACCAGAATATACGCTTCAATATATAAAATTTTGTACATACATGCACGCGTGACAAACATGGGATATATAGTGAACTAGATGGCATGAACTAGATGGCATCTATCTATCTAACATTTTCACTATTTGAGGCGTAAGCCTCAGATGCCTCATGAAACGCGAGATGTTACCGTGGGCATGGCCGTCAACACTATTTATGCAAGAAATCATCATCATGCGACACGTCACTCATTTACGACATCGCGAACTCATAGGCCAACAAAATTTTTGGTGAAATCATAACGTCTCATGGTGGCGTCACCACATGATATCGTTGCTTGATGAGAGATGGGCCGATTCCAGAGGCACCGCAGAACTACGTCAGACGCGGAAAAATTTCTAATGCATTCAATCTCAACGTCAATGCAAAACAACTTTGGGTGCATAGAGCTTTCAGGGGAGGGGGGAGGGAGCAGAGTGTCGCAGTAAAATCGAGGGAGAAGAATAGGATGGCTTTCGCCTTCCAGTAGTCAGGCAAATGCACAAGCAGGGTCTATGAATACTTCCTTACAGGTCATGGAACTCCCGCGTAACACTTAGGGAGAGCTTCATACAGCGCCCGCAGTCGACGTGCCGCGGCGTTGCGTAGTTAAACGAGCACGCCGTTAGCGTTCTAGGCGCCACGGACGCTTCGTGTTGCCGCCCGTGCTTGCATTCCTTTCACCTCAACGTGTCTCTCTGTTTGGTTACATCGATGTTTCGGTAGCCGCCACTATATACAACATTCGGTATATTATCTTAATATGAGAGAACTTGGTCTAAAGGACAAGAGGCGAGCTTAAAGTATTTTCGCTTTACATGTTTATCTTATGCTTAGTCCAAATAATATTGAAATTTACTGAAAAAACCACCGATCGATCCGGAACCTGCACGTAGACTTTTCAATATGACATATCTTTGCAGTTTCTGTTACACTTGCCTCCATAGACAGTGACTTTTTGTCATTCACTGGCTTTTATTGTGAGTCCCGAAGCCCGGTATTTTGAGACCGAGGCGGGCCGCGTCCACGTCGGCACCGTTAGGCCGAGCCTTACGACACCATCGTGGATCCTCTGGACAGCAGGTAGTTGGTCTTGATATGAACTGATGGTCCGCTGATGATAGCGGGCGCTGTCGCAGGTTTAACATCCCTGCTCCTATTCGGGAAGGCGTATCGCTCTCATTTGCTGCGCTAAATAGCACTGTATATCGTGAACCCTTTTTATGGCAGTAGCACTCAGCGAGAACTGTGGTGCTCCGCAAGTTCCTCGCGGAGCACCCATATTCACCTTCGAGTGGGGTGGTCCGTAAACTACAAAAAAAAAACTTCGAAACGAAAATAAACGACACCGGAAGAGAAGTAAGGATTGTATTTATGAAGCTAAGCTTAAAACAGGAAAGGGGCAATTTGGTCAGTATAATTAATTAAGTATAATTGCATGGGTGTAGGTGCGATTCGAAACTACAGAACCGAATAGTTTAGTTCAAGCTGTAACTATTCACGATTGGTCACTACGAAGGACCAAAATTTAGGACTACGCAGATTACCTGTAATGGTTAACATTCATTAGGGTCATAATTGCACTGCGAAAAGCCCATACCTTAAAGGGGCCCCGCGACAATCTTGCGACTGCCCTATTTAGCACCGCAAATGCGTGTCGTAATGAATGTCAAGGGCGAACGCAAAAAGAATTATGCAAGTTGGTGCAAAAAAGTGAAGTTATTAGTCCTCAAAGTTCAAAACTCAAGCAGACGACGAAGAGAAACGTTCCCTTTCGCAGTTCACTCTCCTGCTTACGTCAAAGGCCGGTTCCAATCACCTCGCGCATCTTATAAACACATACCGGAAATGTCACCTCATAATGGCCTTCACACAGTACCGTTCTACCACTCTTTTTCACGGCGTTGCTACCATGGTAACGACCAACTATGGCAACGTGTACCGTAAAATGCCGAGCGAGCCTACCCTACGGTGGAGGATAATCCGACCAGAATTGCAGGGGGGCGCTTGCTCGGTCCCCTACCGAAATTCAAGATGGCAGCGGGAGAGCCGCTAAAGATAAAAAAACATGGCTGATCCCTCCGTCATAGGAATCGGTATAACACGAAAGTGAAACGTGTATTCACAAAAGTAGTGCTTATTGTGTAGTGATATATGAGAGCTTGTACAATGTCCGTGTTTGGCAGCTATAGCACCGTTTGACGTGGATGCACCCATGTTGACAGCATGTCTCTATCGCGACCACTAACGCCCATGATCATGATTAAACCGTTGTGGTAGCTGACGGTGTGAACCTATATTCAGACACAGCGAATCGTGAATCCCGCGTAAGGATGATATTAACAAGCTCATAATCAACACTGGTACCCGGTATGCACTTCTTCAAAGCGTCATCAATTAAGGTGAGAAACGGCACGGCGTGCGCTTTCTAGTAATGGGCAGCCGACGCCTGTGCTCATGCATACATAACACACACTGCGCTTCAGCAACACGGGAGGTAGAGGTTCCTAGCCTGAGCCGCAAACGAGTGCGTCCCGCTGGCCTCTGTCTCGCAGGCGCTGCTCTCGCTCCACCAAGGCACGACATTCGCCCGTCGAAATCGCGTCCTTTCTGCAACGCATATTGCAGCAGTTTTGTTAGTCGGTGCTCTGGCAATTGAAGCAGTCGGCGGCGGAGAAATCCCGTTGATGCGCATGGAAGCTGCACTACTCAGATGAGCCGACGCACGCTAACACGAAGCCAAAGGCAAAGAACGTAACTGCGTCAAGGGTGCCTCGGCGACGCCAGCGCGGCCAGTCTACATCTCTGGTATCAAGACGCTTTAACCATGACCTCCGATATCGCGTACAATCTCGGAGTAAGCGCTAGTAAGTGTCGATTGCGAAGCATTACTTCTTTTCACATCTCACACACGGCGCCACCGCCCCGCTCCGGCCGCCGCGAAAGAGAATGTGTGAAAGATATAAGGCGCGTTCGCGCCGTGTCTAGCATTTCCCGAGTTAGCTTATTCGGTAGGGCGTCGGGCGCTTGCCGTCGCGGCCGCAACGTCGGGGGTTCGATTCCCAGCGGGGTATCTTTTTCTTGGTTTTTTTCTTTCTCACCCGTTGGCGTCCATTTTATCAACGTCATATCCGTGACGGATGTACTTAGTGGACCCCGGCATAAAACACTTTCGTGTTAAAAAATTACCATCCATGTTTCTAATGAACTGCTTTACTTTTTTTTCTGATTTTATTCCCCCGACACTGTCAAACCATTGAAGTAGCAACCTGTTCGACCAATATACGACCGCCACATGACAACGGAATTTCATAAACAACATTAGATACGCACTCTGTGTACTCATTCTTGTGGTTCTTTTTATACAAGCGATGCTCGTCTTGAACAAAAGGTGGCCGCAGGGCAGGAGGGGAGGGAGGGCGCTTGCTCGGTCATTGGCGCTTATTCCAGATCTCCCGAAAAAGGGATGGGGGCGTTTGCTCGGCATTTTATGGTAGTGTACACAATGAGTCTGGAAGACCTAACTGACTTCGAGCGCGAGCTTTTGCGACGCACCAATGGTAGCCACCATAGCAATGGCTTGCATGTCGTGCATACCACTGCGAATTGAAATTGCGTCGCTGAGCCCCGCGCAACGCGAGGATAGCTCCGAGGGCCCCGCACGAAACGCCAACGCCCGATGACGCGGAAGGCGTCGGCCAGTAAGCGTTTAGGATTCCTTTATATGCGAAAGCATCTTATACTCGGGGAAGTGTTCATTCTGCGGCGTCCGCACCCATACTGCGCCTGCGCCTGCGCTCCCTCCTCTGTTCGCGCATACGCGAGAAGGTGGGAGGAGGTGGCGTGAGCGCTGCCTCCGCTTCGTTTCTCCTCTCCCGTTTCTCTCTTTCCGCCAAACCTGTGCGCTCGTATATAATGCGGCGCGTGCTCGCTCCCGTTGCACTCTCATTCGCAACGGCGCTGTGGACGCTCGCGAAGCTAAACGTAAACGGCAACGCCGGCAAGCATTGCACTCTCCTTCGCCACGGCGCTATGGACGCTCGCGAAGCTAAAAGTAAACGGCAGCGCTGGCAGTCGAATCTCGAAGCTGCGAGGCTGCGAAAGCGCGCGTTCGCTGTGCTTCCGTCATTCTCTCTCTGTGCAACGGTGTGCTAAAGGCCATGGACAACGTAAACGTCGGCGCTAGTTGCAGCGGCAGCACCACTGCCGCGGAGCAGAGAAAGGCTTGGGAAGCCGAACGTAAAAGTTAGCGTCGGCAAGCGGTAATTCAAACGCCTGAACAACCACCGTCTCATAATTCACATAACAGAAACGGAAACTCGATGCGCACCCCGCGCGGTGCTTTCGCATCACACCATGGTTGCCCGTAAGCGGAGATTATGTGTAATTTTTCGTTGACAGCATCGTGCCGAATTGAGCGTTGCCTGTTTCGCAGGTATATCGCAGGTGCCGGTGTGGCCGGTGTCTCTCGATGCCGCAAAAGGCAAAACGCGGAAGAGTGCCGTTTGATTACCGTTTCCCCCAGTCCCACAGCATAATCGTCATAATAATTCTATATTATACCCATTACTGCAGGACAAGGAAGTATTCGTTACACTGTTCCCTAACTAGCTTTCTGTCCCATTTTTTCTTTGAAATTTCTCTTTGCTATTGTATACTGCGAATTTGTAACGCACGAGTGAATGTTCGCACACCTCATAATTAGTCCTAAAGTGTTTCGAGTGGTCCGTAAACTACTCACAGTTTACGTACTACCGCGCATATGCTAAAGCCTAGAAAATTCAGCAGCCGTTGTCCTGTCGCGAAAATGGTGGAAAGCCAAGCTCTGCGTGCGCGTACCTGGCGTACGTACGTTCTTTCTTTTTTTTTCTCTCGTTCTTTTCTCTTTCCTTCTTTTCTCTTTCTTTCTTCCTTTGTTTCTTTGTTTCTCTCTTTCTTTCTTTCTTTCTTCTTTCTTTCTTTCTTTCTTTCTTTCTTTCTTTCTTTCTTTCTTCTTCCTTCCTTCCTTCCTTCCTTTCTTTCCATCGCACAGCAAAATCAGTCATCCTAAGTTGTTCCTTCCTGACGGAAACTGTCTCTTCCCCCACGTGCTTAGGAGCGCAACTTTTCTGCTGCTATAGGCAAGAAGGAGGGTGATGCGTTCATATCCAGGCAGCAATGACACCTGGTAGCGTTAAATGACAAGCGTCCTCGATAAAATATCAGAATGCCATATCAGGCATGACTGATCGCCAGCAAGCCTACAGTCGATAGAGATTCAGTTGTTTGAAAAACGGCGCATACAATTACGCATGCGACCGGCGAACCTTCGAGGGCCGCATTTCTCTACGCTCGCCGCCGCCAGGTCTTTCGCGCACGATGCCCTAATCTGTGGCCTGTAAAAGTTTAGAATACATGGACCTCGACCTTTGAAATCTGGCGCAGTTGACTTCTTTCATCGAAGTACACCTCTGCCTGCTCGTTTGGCGTCTTGATATCCGAAAAGCACCTATTCCCTCACGATCTTCAAGGCGTATTTGGCTGGATGCAACATTCGCCAGGCTACTCGACAAGCCTTCGTCGCTTGCTCCTTAGGAAGTGGTGGCGACTAGCACGTCTCTTGAAGGACTGCCTTCGTTCTGGTTATTGTACCACGGATGTCAGAATGCAAAATAAAGCAAACCAGTCCGAAAAATGGGTCAAGCGAGCAAACCAACGGACTCAGTTTCTCTGGATGTATATGTTAGACCGGCATTGCCACCAAGAAATGCAAGTGCAGGCAGGTGAAGTGCTGCTCAGCGACCACCCTGTAAGCTTCTTTTCCTTTGTCTCGTGCCTTTTAGAGCGAAAGCCTTAGATGTCTCACCAGACGCGAAAACTGACCGCCGGTGGCGTCACCGTCAAAGCGAAGTGATTAAAAAGAAAAATCATCATCCCATGACGCCCATCGAGGCATCACATGCCGCCGCCAAAATTTTTGACATCATTGTGGGGTCGCCGTGACGCCACTGTGATGTCACATAACGTGACGCCACCACACGACATATCCGCTTTGTCAAACGTGGGGCGATCTCGGAGGCAGCACTGCAAGACAACGTGAGATAACGAAAACTGCTATCCTCGGATATAAGAGGCAGGACTGCAAGATCACATTAGGTGCAGAAAGATTTCGGAGGAGGATCAACAATGGACTCGGAAAAATAGGAGGCTAAACAAGAGGAAGAAGATGGCTTTCGCCTTAAAGTCTCCTAGCCGAGTGCATAAGGGACCGCCAGACTTTTCCGCTCTGTTAATATGGAGGCATGTAGCGTTCACGTCTTGCCGTTCGTGCTCAATAGTACGGCGGTATATTCTGCATTTGCAGGGAAGAGAGACCTGTAGCATTCGACGCAGGAAGTGACGTCACTACAGTTTCGTTTGCAAAAGAAAAAATCCGGCAGATCCCACGCACTGTGGGAATCGATGTAATGCGAAGCAGCCAGCAAAGAGCTGCATACATCGCTTTGCTTATTTTTGAGCAAAATGAAATCATTCATGACATGGCATCTAGTTCACCATATATCGCATGTCTGCCATGCACGCGTGCATGCACAATGTGGTATATACCATGCCAATGAAACGTATATTCTGGTATATACACTGCATGACCGCTCATTTATGTTCATCACGCGCTCCTGTCATGCCATACCAATTTTGGTATATATCCAGTTATGTAAACGGCCGTAAGCGCACCATAACAGTGTCATGTAAACCATACCCTACATGACATGCATAACATAATTCGCATGTTAGGACCTGTCATTTATGTTCGTCATACAGTCTCATCGCACAATACCAATTTTGGTGTATATCAAACGAGCGAAATGGCCGCGGGTCCACCATGAGCGTGGCATGTAAATGATGCCATACATGACATGCATGTCATGGTTTTCATGTTACCACCTGTCATTTATGTTTGTCATACATTCGCGTCACGCAATGCCAATTTTGGTGTATATCAAGCTAGCGAAATTGCCGCGATCGCACAATGAGCCTGGCATGTAAATGATGCCGTAAATGATATGCATATCATAATTTTCAAGTTACCACCTGTCATATATGTTTGTCATACAGTCACGTTGCGCAATACCAATTTTGGTGTATATCAAGCGAGCGAAACGGCCGCGAGCGCACTATGAGCGTGCCATGTAAATCAAGTCGTACATGACACGCATGTCATGATTGTCATGTTACCACCTCTAATTTACGTTATTCATACAGTCGCGTCATGCAATACCAATTTTGGTGTATATCAAGCCCGCGAAAAGGCCGCGAATGCACCATGAGCATGGCATGTAAATAGTGACATAGATGACATGCATGGCATGGTTTTCATGTTAATTCATGTTCTTCATACAGTCACATCGCGAAATACCAATTTTGGTGTATATCAACCTAGCGAAACGGCCGCGAGTGCGTCATGAGTGTGGCATGTAAATCATGTCGTGCATGACACGCGTGTCATGATTTTCATGTTACCACCTCTAATTTACGTTCTTCATACAGTCGCGTCGCGCAATACCAATTTTGGTGCATATCAAGCCCGCGAAGCGTCCGCGAATGCACCATGAGCGTGGCATGTAAATCATGACATGCATGTCATGGTTTTCATGTTACCACCTGTTATTCATGTTCTTGATACAGTCACATCGCGCAATACCAATTTTGTTGCATATCAATCTAGGGAAACGGCCGCGAGCGCACCATGAGCGTGCCATGTAAATCATGTCGTACATGACACGCATGTCATGATTTTCATGTTACCACCTCTAATTTACGTTCGTCATACAGTGGCGTCGTGCAATACCAACTTTCGTGTATATCAAGACCGCGAAACGGCCGCGAATGCACCATGAGCGTGGCATGTAAATCATGACATACATGACATGCATGTCATGGTTTACATGTTACCACCTGTTATTCATGTTCTTCATACAGTCACATCGCGCAATACCAATTTTGGTGTATATCAACCTAGCGAAACGGCTGCGAGTGCGTCATGAGTGCGGCATGTAAATCATGTCGTGCATGACACGCGTGTCATGATTTTCATGTTACCACGTGTCACTTATGCTCGTCATGTCGAAGTGTGTCGTCATACCAGTTTTCGTGTATATCCATTCATTTTAACGGCCGCGAGCGCCCTTAAACCATGTCATGTAAATCATGCCGCACATGACATGCGTGTCATGATTTGCACGTTAGGACCTGTCATTATGTTCGCCATGAACTCTTGTCACGTCATACCAGTTTTGGTATATGTGAAATTAACGGAATGGCCGCATGAGCCCCAAGGCCGTAGAATGTAAATCATTCTGTTCATGACATGCATGTCATGATTTTCATATTATGACCTATCATTTATGTTCGTAATAGGGCCATGTTCCATACCAATTTTGGTATACATCCGATTAACGAAACGGCCAGGAGAGCACAAAGTCGTAGGCGGCTAGATAGATAGATAGATAGATAGATAGATAGATAGATAGATAGATAGATAGATAGATAGATAGATAGATAGATAGATAGATAGATAGATAGATAGATAGATAGATAGATAGATAGATAGATACGCTCAGACTCGCAGAAGTTCGCTAAGAAATGCTTCGTATTTAAAAACCAGCCTACCCAGTGATTTTATTTTGTGCTGAGACAGCGTATGCAAACGACACGCATAATTAGGACTCCCAAAAGCAGCGGGAACACGATGGCACAACACGTTTAATTGTCTTCCTGTCCATCGTCTCATCTAGTGCGACAGAGAGAGGACAAACTGTATTTTTGTCCTTGCTAGGGTCATGGGAGGCGTTGAGGGAGCGGCCGTGATGGGGACCTAAGTCACATTGGTCTATCGGACAACATGATAACACAGCTTCGCTGGTGAACCACATTTGCAGCATTGATTGAGGCCTGTATTTTGAGACCATTTGTAGCTGCCTTCTACTGAGCACGAGGTGTATCTTGCATCTTGCGCCACACTAACATACCACGCGCACACAATTTGTATAAAGCCCGCGGTGTCCGAACCCTGCTCTCACATGTCAGTGCATAGCGTTTTCTCCAAAAATCGCTCGGTTCATGTTATAGGTTGTCCTACATCAATGAGTATGTGTTGCCGTTTTGTTGAAAGACATAATCAAATTCTGCAGTTTGCCCTAGGAATTAGGTAGTTTTCGTTTTTTATTGCACAAAAGCTATCCAATATTGAAAAATATTCTCCAACTAACTTGTGAAACAGTTGCGATTTCTGAGATGTAAACGTGTAATCACAGAGTTGACAATAAGGAATAACGATGAGAGCTTCTTGTACGGAGTAGCAGGCTGTCACACTGAGTTTTTTGTAGTAACTCATTCAGATGAAGTTACGTTCGTATCTAATGACATTATTCGCCTGGTACACAGCGATATTCGGACCCAGTGGAATCGAATGTGCCCGAGAAACTCCATCGTCTTCGTAATCCGAAGTTTATTAATACTCTCTGCGCGAGGGACAAGGTAAATTGTGGGATTGAGCGTTGTTATTTGAGAAACGTTTATGCAAATGTGTTATTCATATCGCGTGATTTAAGGGGTTTGTCATTTCGACAGGTGTTTGTCATTTCGACAAGAAATCAACCGCAGAGCAAGCTGGCGCAAAATGTTTTAGCCGCCATTTCAGAGCCAGCTGGCAGCCGTTTCCCGGAAACAATAGCCAACGCGTTTGCTTGAACGTGCTAATCAGTTTCTTTACTGCGCCTCGCTTCAGCGTCTACCCGTTGCTCATTTCCCGACGGTTAATAGGATCTGCTAGCCATTCAAACTAAACGGCTAACAAACGCTTCACCCGTTCATATGAGCGTCGTCTTTCAGTATTGCCATTACGACCACATTCTTTGTACTCAATTTATCGCCTAAGGCTACTGGCTAAGCGCTGTCTCTGATTATGGTGACCAGACGTTTCGAACGGGAAGTTCTCTGTGCTTGTTTATTCAGTGAAGCGATACCCCATATTCATTATAATGTAGGTGCATTGAAATTTCAGCCAACCTGCAGTTGCCTGCTGTAACTCCCCTGGGCAACTCTTTTGCAAATGACGTCATGACCATGTGACATCATTTCTTGCTGGGGTACTATTCTAGACATTTACACATTCCGCCATGGTGTCAAAATCCGCCATTGGTCAAACTGTGATCGGCCAAAAGGGCTCCTTCGGCTTCTCTCATTAGCTTAAAATGCCGTCATCAGGAAATCTCGCAATACGGCGGAATTTTAATGTCCAGAATAGCGTCCCTGCTGGTACCACCATACATCGAATGGCATTCGTTGAACCGAATGTCATACGAATCTAATGAGTGATCAGCGTGACAGGAGTATTACAATCTTCTTGCACGTTTCACGACAGCTTTATACAGCCTTCTCACTGTAGAGTGCACAGTACTATCCATCGTTGCAAATTTTCCCGTTTTCCAGCACAGCTACGCGCAGCTCTCTTGTGGTACAATACCTAGTACTCTAGATCACTCACCTTTCGTTCTAAACAATCATAATTTCTACTTGTCCATGTAGCCTGCATAAACTAACCTCCTTTTTGTAATAAATTGTTTCTATGTCTTTGTATGTATGTGAAGCATCAAGTTAACATGTCTTACGGCCTGTTCATTGGTGGCGCAAAATCGTCACTGGGATGTGACAAGCTGGTCGGTCGTTGTGCATTCAAGCACACAAAGTGAAAGCCCGGGTGGCGAGCAGAAGAATGTTCGACAGCATGTTAGTCTGTAGCACTTGAAGGGGAAGGCCTCCTGCGCACTTGCTAATGCATTAAGTTTTATAGTCATGGACCAGTCTTCTTGCTGCACATAAAGAGTTGCAATGCGGGAGGCGCTCACTAAATTACCTGGACGTTGCCAATCGAATGCACTGTCCGTGCTCCCTCAAGCTTACTGCACCTCAGCTGGGGCTACATTACCTCCGAGATCAGCCCATTCGGCCAAGCGACGATGCCATTGATGACATCACATGGACGGCACAAATTTCTGAGATCTGTGACCTCACTATGACGTCACATGGTAACGTGACTACATCACGTCAACAACGACTTAAGTCACGTGGGCTTTGCACCACTTCATTCGCCTGCCGTGCACTCAATCGGCCGTCAAACGTAACACTTAAGGAAGGTTTAAGCGTTACAAATATCATGCACTGCTGCCCCTTCGAGTATTTTTGGCGATGCGTACGCGTTTCTCACTAATCAGCTGGTGCTTCATCGCCGTAGGAAGGTGTGTTGATGCGAATGGCGCGCTCTTTGTTCCCACTGAAGCCCAGTATTACGGGCTTCTTGCTTCCTGTCATTTCTATGCGATGCAGCGTTCCCTGAAACGTCGTTTTCAGGCGCTATCGCCATAGCGTCTTTTACCTTCTTTCTAGCTAATGACAGCATCTGCAGCAGCAATGCAACAAAAGGCGCATCCCGAAAACACCGAAACGCGTCACGTGGTGCTCCACCTCAGGAAGTGTAGCATTGTGCCAACATTCAAACAAATATATTTAATAAACAATAGCATTTCACAACAAATTGATCAAAAATATATCGTTATTAGGATATTACAAAAGAAGCCAATACGGAACAATGTAAAAATTCTCCGCTAAGCTCCAGCTTGATTGATCGCTACAGCTGCAACTGCCAACAAAGATTTCTCGACCCGAATCTACAACGCTGTGTCGGCTGCGGGTCAGTGTAGCGTACACCAACTCATTCAGCTATCACATTGGTTAGGCGCATTCCTCCATCTGCGCCGACCGCAAGAGTGTGCAGACTATTGATCACCTTTTATGCCGGCTGTCCTCAATTTGTACATCATCCCCAGACTCTCCAGTGCGCCTTGAGAAGGCTTGATGATCGGCCTGTTTCTGAAGAAAAGATTTTGGGAGCCTGGCCTCACAGCTCATCCGCTCAGAAACCCACACGAGCCGTCCTGCAGTTCTGCATGGTAGAGACATTACGCGACAACCTCTGATAAGCTGCACCGTGTGTGTGTCGTGAAATGTGTGCAGTGATGGTTTTATCTTTCTCTCTCTTTCTTTTACTCTCTTATTCTCCTCCCCATGTGCAAGGTTGTAAACTGCACCGTACTCTAGCTAACGTCATTGTGTTTCCTGTATTCATTCTCTCTCTCTTACTCTCTTGCCACAATGTGACTAATTGTGGAAAGCTTGGGACGTCTGCTTACCTTTCGCGAAGTGTACGCATTCTTGCGCGCATGCGCACGGCACATGTTGGAGGAGCTATGAATATTTTTTTTTTCACTGGTCATGGACCTCCATACAGCGACCGCAGTCGCTGCGTCGCGGCGTTGCGTTTTAGACGCTATGGAAGCTGCATGTTGGCGTGCGTGCTTATAATTCTTCCACCTCAACGTGCCTCAATGTGCGGCTACATCGCTTGTTTTGGTAACCGCCACAAGCACATTCGGTATATTATCTTAAATGGGAGATGTTGGTCTAAAGGATAAGAAGCTAGCCTAAAGTATTTTCGCTTTACGCGTTGATCTTAAGCATAGCCCAAATAATAGCTAGATTTACTGGCAAAACCGCCAATCGAACCAGAACCTAAGCGCAGACTTTCCCTGTGACATATCTACGCAGTTTCCATTACAATTGGCTCCGGTGAGAACCGCTCCATAACATCTGTCTAGGCATGACGTCGCAGGTTTAACATTCCTGCTCGTATTCGTCACAGCCTACCACTACCATATTCTGCGCTACGCAGCGCTGCAAATCGTGAACCCTTTTTATGGCAATAGCACTTAGTGACATTTGGGCAGCTCCCCAAATTCTTCGAGTGGGGCTGTCCATAATGTCTAAACGTGTTCAAAAGCAAACAACACAGGAAGGAAGGTAAGGATTCCATTTGATAGATATATGAACATAAGCTTAATACAGAAAAGGGCCAATTCATGGTCAGGGCAAATAAATAAACTTAATTGAATGGTGGTAGGTGTGGCTCGAAACTACAGAACCGGACAGTTTGGTTCACCACGTAATTGACCTTCGGTAGGTAGGTAGTACAAAAGTGTAGCGCTTCAAAGCACACGTGTAATAGGTAATTATTATTCATTAGGGGCCTAATTACACTGTCCGAAACCCGTTGCTTAACTCGCATTATTATCAGGACAGCGTTTGCGGTGTTTGTACCTCTACTACAGTTCACTCATCCGTTGAGTCATTACTATAAACTAGTGCATCATTTCAGTAGAAGGTGAGGGAAGCACTCCTTGGTGTGCACCTAGAAGCACTGACGTGACTCCTTAGTGTGCACCTGGCTCCCTCTCTCCCAGGTTAACGCTCGCGTCGCGCCCACCAGGTGCTTTCGCTCCGTAGTGCCACCTTGCGAATGTTCGAAACATATACCGCAGAATTTCTGGGACGTATGCTGCGCCGCTATTGGTCGTAGGCGAGACGATCGCGTGATCAACTACGCTTGCCTGGAAACTTTATTTTTGTTTTTTTCAAGCATGATAGCGGCACCCAAAACCAGTGAGCGGGTTGTGTTTTTACGCAGTCGGTTTTGCACCACTCTATTCTCTTTCACGCGTTCCACGGCGCAGAAGACGCGGTGCTTGGACTACTTCGGATGTTAGATGTTTTAAGGAAAGCAGTTGTCTTATATGTGGCATTTACGCTGCGGAATTCTGTTCCACGCGTAGTCGGGCACGATACGAATTTGTTCTTTCTCTGTAACAGGAGTACTTTTTGTGAGAGTGTTGGTGCTTGCGCGTTCACCAAAGAATCATTTTCTCTTTTCTCTCTCTGTCTTAATTTTAACACGAAAGTGTTTTATGCCGGGGTCCACCAAGACTTCACTGCCGCATTGCTGTCCCGGGTATGACGTTCGTAAAATGCTCACCAACGGATGTTAAAGAAAAACTGGACGAAAAAGTTTCGTCGCCGGGCATTGAACGCACGAGTTCTCGGTCGACGACGAAAGGTGCCCGGCGCTTCATCAGCATTCACCCGTGGATATGCTCTAATTTTTTCGATTCTTCGTAATAACACGAGAGAGAGATAATAATCTTTAATGAAAATCCCGGAGAGGTTAATCTGGTTTGTCGCGTAGCTTCCCAATCCGGTTGTCGGGTGATGACTATGTTATATAAAATGAATCGCATACACACGCACGGTACGCGCAGTCACATACGCATAAAGTCACATACACAAAAGAGTCATTCACAAACTTTGGTTTAGTCCAGTGTTCCTCAAGAACACCAACAGCGCTTTCGTGTTGCGCATCGCGCCACCGCTGTCTTGCCTCGGGCCGAGAAGGTGCCGCAGTTCCAAGCTCGAGCTGCGTTGCAAATTAAGTTCTGCCTTCAGAATCTCTCGTTCGGCGTCGTAACTGGAACAATAACACGGCTGCTCGATTCCACGTACGCGAAATCGAGTTGAAACGAAAGCAGTGGCTTTCAGTAAGAATTCGGACACTGTGCTTTTTTCAATACAATGGACTCATAAGAAAAAGCCGGCAGATCCCACGCATTGTGGGAATCGATGTAATGCGAAGCAGCCAGCAAAGAGCTGCGTACATCGTCTTGTATGTCACTAAGAAAAATGCGTGTCGTGGTTTTCATGTTAACTCCTATTATTGATGTTCGTCACACAGTCACGTCGCAAGATACCAATTTTGGTGTATATCAAGCTAGCGAAACGGCCGCCAGCGCCCCATGAGCGTGGCACGTAAGTCATGCTGTACATGACATGCGTGTCGTGATTTTCATGTTAATTCGTGTTATTTATGTTCGTCACACAATCACGTCGCAAGATACCAATTTTGGTTTATATCAAGCTAGCGAAACGGCCGCCAGCGCACCATGAGCGTGGCACGTAAGTCATGCTGTACATGACATGCGTGTCATGATTTTCATGTTAACGCTACATGTGCCCGCTCTGCGGCGTACCGGACACCCTGGCACATTTGCTCCTGGAATGCCCGTGTCATGTAGACCTCAGTATGCAACCGGAGACGGACGTCAATCCAGCATTAAACACGAACGACGACCACCTAACCGAAACGTGGGAGGCCAAGCTCGCCCTCGAGGACCTGGAAGACCAGCGACAAATTGTCATCAGGGCCAAGAGGGCAGTTGAAGCCAGAGGGTTCCTGGACTAGGGAGCCCTCCCACCTTAGGGTGATACCGAGCATCGCTCGGAACACTGTTTCACATATAAACGTTTATTTCTCTCTCTCTCTCATGTTATTCATATTCGCCACACAGTCACGTCGGAAGATACCAATCATGGTGTATATCAAGCTAGCGAAACGGCCGCCAGCGCCCCATGAGCGTGGCACGTAAGTCATGCTGTACATGACATGCGTGTCATGATTTTCATGTTAACTCGTGTTTTACAGCGAAAGCTGTTATGAGATCATTTCACCGGCCGTTTTTGGCGCCGTAGTTGTCCGCCGCCGCCGCCGCCGCCGCCGCCGCCGGTGTCCGTAACCAGTATCGCTCGAAATAAGAAAAAAAACGAAATAAGAAAAAAATCCAGGATGGAACGAGGTTCGAACCCGGGCCCTCTGCGTGGGAGCCCAGTATTCAACCTCTGAGCCATTCTGGTGCTTGGACCTGCTATGAAAAAAGGTCCTATACAGACTTCATGTCGGGAAGGAATCGCATTAGCATATGCAATATAGAGGGGTAGAGAGTAAAATAAGCCCCAAGCGTCGCGCAACGCGTTGCACAACGCGAATTCTGTAACCAGGCGTCACACAATGCTAATTGCGCAATGAGTAGGTTGTTGAATGCTTCCAACCCATTACAAAGGACTCTGCCATAATTCTTCATCGTCGTCAGGCACAGCATCAACAAAGTGCGCATAATGCCTTACATGCGTTTAGCAGGTACCACGGCTTCGTAGAATGACGAAAAATGGCCCAGTGCCTGCTGCCCTACTTCTCAAACATTACAATGATTTGTAGCGTAGTGGGTTCCTCGCAAGTGCACTTGTAGTGGTTGCCAAGGAAGCCCATAAGCGCATGATCCATTTCCTCGGGGTCTCAGATAAATTACAGTGATTTAGAGCGTAGTTGGTTTCTCGCAAGTGCACTTGTATTGGTTGCCAATGAAGCCCATCAGGGCATGATGCATTTCCTCGTGGTCTCAGTAAAATTACAATGATTTAGAGCGTAGTGGGTTCCTCGCAAGTGCATTTGTATTGGTTGCCAAAGAATCCCATAAGCGCATGACCCATTTACTTGGGGTCTCAGTAAAGTTCTTCACCTCACCCCGTCTCTCTCCCACGGCAACGTATGTTATACAGCATGACGGGAGAGGGAAATAGCAACCGGGCGTCACCCAATGCAAATTACTTAACTGGTGGGCCGTTTAAAGCTTCCAACCCATTACAAAGGGCTGAGCCATAATTCTTCATCATCATCAGTAGTCGCGTCAACAAAGTGCACATAATTCCTTACAGACGTGCGGCTGGTGCCTCGCTTCTCCGCAGAATGACGAATATTGGCTTAGTAGGTGCTTCCCAACTTCACAAAAATTGTGATTTATGGCGTAGTGGGTATCTTTCTAGTGTACTTGTATTGTAGCCACAAGAGAGCTGACAACGGGCTCTAGAAACGCCGCTCCTCCAGCTTTCGCTGTGACTGTGCTGCGGTTTCAGCGCAGGCCTGGCGTTTTTTTTTTTATGTTCGTCACACAGTCACGTCGCGCAATCCCTATTCCGGGGTAGATCAAGCTAGCGAAACGGCCGCCAGCGCCCTATGAGCGTGGCACGTAAGTCATGCTGTACATGACATGCGTGTCATGATTTTCATGTTAACTCGTGTTATTTATGTTCGCTACACAGTCACGCCGCGCAATACCAATTCCGGGGTAGATCAAGCTAGCGAAACGGCCGCCAGCGCCCTATGAGCGTGGCACGTAAGTCATGCTGTACATGACATGCGTGTCATTATTTTCATGTTAACTCGTGTTATTTATGTTCGTTACACAGTCACGTCGCGCAATACCAATTCCGGGGTAGATCAAGCTAGCGAAACGGCCACCAGTGCATCATGAGAGTGGCGCACAAGTCATGCTGCACATGACATGCGTGTCATGATTTTGATGTTAACTAGTGTTTTTATGTTCCTCACACAGTCACGTCGCATAATACCAATTTCGGGATAGATCAAGCTAGCGAAACGGCCGCCAGCGCCACATGAGGGAGGCACGTAAGTCATGCTGTACATGACATGCGTGTCATGATTTTCATGTTAAATCGTGTCATTTATGTTAGTCACACAGTCACGTCACAAGATCCCAATTTTGGTGTATATCAAGCTAGCGAAACGGGCACCAGCGCACCGTGAGTGTGGCATGTAAATCATGCTGTAAATGACATGCGTGTCATGATTTTCATGTTATGACTTGTCATTTATGTTCGTGATACAGTCATGTTACGCCATACCAATTTTGGTGTACATTCGATTAACCAAGCGACCAGGAGAGCACAAAGTCGTAGGCGGCTAGATAGATAGATAGATAGATAGATAGATAGATAGATAGATAGATAGATAGATAGATAGATAGATAGATAGATAGATAGATAGATAGATAGATAGATAGATACGCTCAAAGTCGCAGAAGTTCCTTAAGAAATGCTTCGCATTTAAAAAAATGCGGCAGATCCCACGCGTTGTGGGAATCGGTTTCATGCGAAGCAGTCAGCAAGTACATCCGTGCTTTATTATATGGCTTTGAGCCAAGCGTTACTAGGTTGATCGACGTGTTTTTGTAAGTGTAGTAGCTGTGTGCACATCGTGGGCTTACCAGGCACGTCGAGAACACTGGCGTTTAAATGTTAACTTATTGTCTGAAGTAAGGTCACAACTCATGTTAGAGCACATACTAGACTGCTATAAAAGTGGAGCCAGCACAAGAACCACAGACGTTAATCTTATATGACGCCTGTATCGTAGGAGTACATACGTAGTGTGTTTATTGCTTTCTTGTAAAATTCGAAAGCCAGCACCACAACCTCACCTGACGTTGCACCCACATCGCCCCTACATAGATTGTTTTCCTAACCAGTTTATATACTGGGCGTGGTTCTGTGGTAGATTACCTGTGTGCCCTGCAGAGTGCTTGGGATCGATTCCTGCTGGGTCGCTAATTTTTATTCTTTCTATTCGTCGGGTCAACGCTGCCGACGTCGGTTTTTCTTAAAGCTCTCGCATTTAAATTACCGGTGTCTCTTCTCACCATTCCTGGGTAGACATAAACTGTCAATCACCTGTGGCGCATGCCCGTACACCACGGCCCGTGGTAAACGTGTATGTGCCACACGTGCCTGGATGAAAGGGTTTGGCGAAGTACACGACAGGCTTTTCACGTTATTCATGTCATGACCTGACAGTCATATTAGTCAACAACTCTTATCCTACCATGACAGTTTTGGCGTACACCAAATTACGGAGGCGATCATGAGAGCACCTAGACGTAGGCGGCTAGATAGATAGACAGATACATAGACATAAAGGCTCAAAGTGCCAAAGGTTCTCTAAGGAATGCTTCGCATTTAAAATGAGAAGGACCAAAATTCACCGGCGATTACGCTACCACCCTAATGCGAATTCTGAGCGCAGCTTCGTGTCGGAGCAATGCCAACTGTTTTTGAAGTTTTAGCTATCCGCAGATGTAGAAATCTAACATTTGTTACATGTTGCCGCAGAAACAACGAGCGATCGACCGGAACGCAAACCACCCACTGCATTGTAGGCGTCGAGAACCAAGCGAAGCGGCGACAGCCCCGTTACGACAAGCGAAGCCAGCTGCAGTGCGCGTGCCAGCCCTGCATGCGCACGAGCTCCGACCCAGGGGTTAGCGTGCCTGACGGAGGAAGAAAGCGAGGCTACAGGCCAGCGGCTCTAATATCGAGAGAATCCTGTGTCGCTATATTTTGTCCACGTTCGCTCTATCGGTTACGCTCACTCCGACAATGCCAACGGTGACGCCGCACAACGCAGGAATGGGCGCTTAAGAGCTGCGCTCTAAAAGAAGACGATGGCTTTCGCGTTCCAGTCGTAAAGGAGAGTGTGAGTTTTCTATTATACCTTCAGTTGGTAGCCCGCGGTTGTCTCTGTCTTTTGATGGTTAACCTGAGACTTTTGTGTAATCACTTGCCCTTGTCGGGCGCAGTTGTCGCATTGAGGCTAGTAGGGTCGCATGCGTAATCAGGTGCGGGAAAATTTAGTAGTAGGTTTGTACTATGCAATTCAGTATACTGCCTTTCAGTAGATTTTCGTAACTTTCTAGTAAACGCAGTTCAGTTCGATATTGAAGATTGCGAGTTGCTGGAAATTTTCGATAAGACCATATTTCTACAGAAAACAAGAAAAATATTCTGGAACGCTTCAATTCCAGCAATGCTGATAATGTAATACGTGCTCTCCGTTCCACAAATACATATAGATTTCAGTAATGTCCATGCTTGGTTTACAGCTCAGATTAAAGGTGTATTTTATTTCATTTAAATCTGCTGTCTAGAACGCATCACTTGACTTGCGTGGCATAAAAACGGCTTACGAATAGCCGGTCGGCACTATTGCTTCATTATGACCCCAAATGGATAAGCATGTAAACCACATGTTGCTAAAAAATGTCCAGTTTTCGGCTACTAATAGAACTCAGTACTATATTATTAGCCAAATTTAAAAAAAATATAGTGGAAAATGGAAAAAGACGAATTTCTTTAACTGCGTTTGTCGTGGAGATGTGTGTATGCGCAATATTCATCACCCGAAAACTCGACGCTAACATTTGGAAGCACATCACTGAAAAAGATCTATCTATCTATCTATCTATCTATCTATCTATCTATCTATCTATCTATCTATCTATCTATCTATCTATCTATCTATCTATCTATCTATCTATCTATCTATCTATCTATCTATCTATCTATCTATCTAACATTTTCACTATATAAGGCGAAAGCCGTAGCGAAAGCTACCGTGGGCGTCGCCGTCGACACTAATGATGGAAGATGATGCACGTCACTAATGATGCACGTCACTCTTTACGTCATTGTGAAGTCATAGGCCAACAAAATGTATGGCGTAATCATGACGTCGCATGGTGGCGTCATCATATTGTCACGTCGTCGTGACGTCGACGAAGACAACAGTCAGCACGTCCGAGATGAAACTGTTTATTTGGCCGAACTTGTGGCCGAGAAACTGAGAACTAGAACTACAGCAATACACGCTGTACAATGATAGCGTCGTCCGTCGATCAACTGACAAGCGGTCAAGCGCGTCGGCTTTTATACAGGCACTATGGAACTTTCCAGCAATATCGCTGGTGGCCGCGTTATCTCTCGACAAAGCTGGAACATTCGCGTGCGGCGCGCAATCTTAACAAAACGATCTACTAAAATCGTGAAGCTTCTCGAACACTGCTTCGCGGCCAGCGTCGAGCGTTGATAACCGTCCTTGCTGGCCAAACTCGAACACATCAAAATATAAGAAGAAGCGGGCGTGGCATTGCCCCCCTCTGAAAAAGCATCGTCCCGATGCTTGCAACAGAACATGGAAAGGAAAAAACAAGTGCATACACAAATAAATTACAATAACAAAAGAAAAAGTAGAGTCCCCAGGTTCGCTAACGCGCAAAAAAAGGCTTAAGGCGCACGACATGGACGACTTCAGGTCGTGCGCGGCATCGCTGGGAGTTTGAAATGCCGTCCGGGACGACCTCATAGTCAAGAGCGCCGTAACGTCGAAGCACCTAGTATGGGCCGAAGTATCGCCGAAGAAGTTTTTCACTGAGCCCACGTCGGCGTATCGGCGTCCAGACCCACACACGGTCACCGGGTTGGTACTCCATGTGGCGTCGTCGAAGATTATAGTGACGGCTGTCGACCCTCTGCTGGTTCTTGATGCGCAGGCGGGCGAGCTGTCGAGCTTCTTCGGCGCGTTGCAAATAGGCGGCAACGTCGAGATCGTCTTCGTCGGTGGCGGTTGGTAGTATTGCGTCGAGCGTCGTTGCCGGGCTCCTTCCGTAGACCAGCTTGTACGGCGTCATTTGCGTCGTTTCTTGCATGGCCGTGTTGTATGCGAAGGTCACATACGGAAGGATGGCATCCCACGTCTTGTGTTCGACGTCGACATACATGGCCAGCATTTCGGCGATGGTCTTGTTTAGCCGCTCGGTGAGGCCATTGGTCTGTGGGTGGTACACTGTGGTCCGGCGGTGGCTTGTTTGGCTGTATCTCAGTATTGCCTGAGTTAGGTCAGCAGTAAACGCCGTACCTCTGTCCGTGATGAGGACCTCTGGGGCGCCATGACGCAGGAGGATGTTCTCAAGGAAGAACTTCGCTACCTCGGCGGCACTGCCTCTGGGTAGGGCCCTTGTCTCGGCGTAGCGGGTTAGGTAGTCGGTAGCTACGACGATCCATTTGTTTCCGGTATTGGACGTCGGGAACGGCCCCAGTAAGTCCATCCCAATTTGCTGGAACGGCCATCGAGGAGGCTCGATAGGCTGCAGAAGTCCGGCTGGCCTAGTCGGCGGTGTCTTGCGCCGCTGACAGTCCCGGCAGGTCTTGACGTAGCGAGTTACGTCGGCGACAAGGCGCGGCCAGTAGTACTTTTCTTGTATTCTTGCGAGCGTGCGAGAAACACCCAGGTGTCCAGACGTCGGGTCGTCATGCAGAGCCTGGAGGACCTCTGGTCGCAATGTCGAGGGCACTACGAGAAGGGAATCGGCTCGAAGCGGCGAGAAGTTCTTCTTAAGGAGAACACCGTTGCGCAAGAAAAACGATGCCAGTCCTCGCGTGAATACCATGGGAACAACGGTGGTCCTGCCCTCGAGGTATTCCACAAGGCCCCTGAGTTCTAGGTCCGCTCGCTGTCGTTCGGCGAAGTCTTCGGCACTTATGGTTCCCAAGAAGCAGTCATCCTCCATGTTGTCCTGCGGAGGTGGTTCGACGGGGGCGCGGGACAGGCAGTCAGCGTCGGAGTGTTTCCTTCCTGACTTGTAAACGACGGTTATGTCAAATTCTTGAAGTCGTAGGCTCCACCGTGCGAGGCGACCTGAAGGGTCCTTCAAGTTAGCTAGCCAACACAAGGCGTGGTGGTCGCTCACAACTTTGAAGGGCCGGCCGTAGAGGTAGGGGCGAAACTTCGATGTAGCCCAGATGATGGCCAGGCACTCCTTTTCTGTTGTGGAGTAGTTGATTTCTCCGTTTGATAGCGACCGGCTAGCATAACTGATGACCCTTTCGAATCCGTCGGTCTTTTGCACAAGGACGGCGCCGAGTCCAACGCTGCTTGCGTCGGTGTGGATTTCCGTATCGGCGTATTCGTCGAAATGCGCAAGTATGGCAGGCGTCTGCAGGCGTCGTTTCAATTCTTCAAATGCTTGAAATTGCGACGTTTCCCACCTGAATTCGACGTCGGCCTTCGTGAGTTGCGTCAGTGGCTCGGCGATCCGTGAAAATTCCTTGACGAAACGTCTGTAATAGGCGCACAAGCCGAGAAAACGGCGTACGGCCTTCTTGTCGGTGGGCGTCGGGAAGTCAGCGATAGCAGCTGTTTTCCGCGGGTCCGGGCGAACACCATCTTTGCTGATCACGTGACCCAAACAAGAGCTCCTCGTACGCGAAGCGGCACTTTTGAGGCTTCAAGGTGAGTCCGGAGGTCTTGATTGCTTGAAGTACAACTTCAAGGCGCCGAAGGTGTTCGTCGAAGTTTGAGAAAAACACAACGACGTCGTCCAAGTACACGAGGCACGTCTGCCACTTCAAGCCGGCCAGTACTGTATCCATAACCCGTTGAAAAGCCGCAGGTGCCGAGCAAAGACCGAATGGCATGACCTTGAACTTGAACAGGCCGTCTGGTGTTAAAAAAGCAGTCTTTTCTCGGTCTCTCTCGTCGACTTCTATTTGCCAGTAACCGATCTTGAGGTCCATCGACGAAAAGTACTTTGCGTTGTGTAATCGATCCAGGGTGTCGTCTATCCGGGGAAGGGGATACACGTCCTTCTTCGTGACTTTGTTCAGGCGACGATAATCGACGCAAAAACGTACAGTCCCATCCTTCTTCTTCACTAGCACCACAGGGGATGCCCACGGACTCTTCGACGGCTGGATGATGTCGTCGCGTAGCATTTCGTCGACCTGTTTCTTCACGGCCTCGCGTTCTCGCGTCCAAACTCTGTACGGGCTCTGACGGAGTGGTCTGGCGCTTTCCTCTGTTATGATGCGATGTTTTGCTACGGGAGTCTGCCTAATTATTGACGACGACGAAAAGCAGTCCTTGTATTGCAAGAGCAGGGTTTTCAGCTGTTCTTGTTTGTGCTTCTGGAGGCTAGGATTGATGTCGAAAGCTGGTTGCGGCGCTTTATTCGTCGGAGTAGGCTCGGGAGAATCGGTGAGGCCGAAAGCATTGCTGGCTTCTACGATTTCTTCGATGTAGGCGACCGTCGTGCCATTGCTCACGTGCTTGTACTCGTTGCTGCAATTCGTGAGCATAACTGTTGCTTTCCCTGCCCGCAGCTCTGCTACTCCTCTTGCGACGCAAATTTTGCGGTTAATCAAGTGGTGCTGGTCGCCTTCAACAACGCCTTCCAGGTCTGCTGATTTCTGAGTGCCGACGGAAATGATGACGCTGGAGCGAGGGGGAATGGTGACCTGGTCTTCCAGCACATTCAAGGCGTGCTTTCCTGGCGGAGTGTGTGGCGGTAGTGCCTTTTCCGTGGACAGTGTTATTGACTTAGACCTCAGGTCGATGATTGCACCATGAAGGCCTAAGAAGTCCATACCAAGGATGACATCTCTCGAGCAACGCGGCAGGATTACAAAGTTCACGGGATAAATACGGTTGTTAATGGAGAGTCTCGCTGTGCAGATTCCTACCGGCGTTACGAGGTGACCTCCAGCTGTCCGGATTTCGGGGCCTTCCCAGGCTGTCCTAACTTTCTTCAGCTTCGTGGCGAACGGTCCACTGATGACAGAATAGTCGGCTCCGGTGTCGACGAGGGCTGTGATGCTGTGGCCGTGGATAACAACATCGAGGTCGCTAGTTCGTCGTCTTGCGTTGCAGTTAGGTCGTGGCGTCGGGTCACGGCTACGTCGGTTTGTTCCGCTGCTTCCACGTTGCGTCGTCAGGTCTACTTCGGTCCGCGAGATTTCGTCGTCAGGGGTTCGCGTCGTGTCCTGAAGCATTCGTCGTGGCTGCGGCGTCGGCGGCGGAGGGCCTTCGGTATTTCGTCGTACAGCAACCGCACCTCCATCGGTTGCTGCCCTTAGTTTTCCGGATGCGGGCTAGGTGACCGGCCCCGGGTTGGGTCAGTGTATGGTCGGCGTTGGGGAGAGGCGTAGCGGCCTGGCGACGGCGATCGGGAAGGTCCTCGGGGGGTCCACTGCGCTCCTGCCAGATAGTCGGCGATGTCACGTGGTCGTTCACCCTGCTGTGGACGCGGCGCGTCGACGGCGAACCCACGCAGTTCCATCTGTCGATAATGGCAGCGGCGGTAGGTGTGGCCGGCTTCTCCGCAGTGGTAGCAGAGTGGACGATGGTCGGGGGCGCGCCAAACGTCGGTCTTCCTCGGCGTGTATCGCTGACCGGCTGGCGGGCGGTATGACGTCGGTGATGGCGGCGGTGGTGCCTGGCGGCGGAACTGCTGGTGCGGCGAGGCGTCTTGACGTGGGCGAGGAGGGGGGGTGTTGCGTCGGGCTGTAGCAGCATAGCTCATTGCTTGCAGCTGCGGCGGTGCCGGCTGAGGAACACCCAGTGACTGTTGGATTTCCTCGCGTACAACGTCCGCAATCGATGTCACTTCGGGCTGTGCAAAAGGTGCGAGCTTTCGCAGCTCCTCTCGCACGATGGCTCGGATCGTTTCACGCAGGTCGTCGGAGCAGAGTGGTTGAACGTCTGCGTACGCTGGCGTCGAGCGGCGATTGAATTGTCGGGTACGCATCTCCAGCGTCTTTTCAATTGTCGTCGCTTCGGAGATGAATTCCTGGACAGTCTTGGGTGGACTCCGCATGAGCCCAGCGAAGAGCTCCTGCTTAACTCCTCGCATGAGAAGGCGAACTTTTTTTTCTTCGGGCATGGTAGGGTCTGCGTGGCGAAACAGCCTGGTCATCTCTTCCGTGAAGAGCGCCACGTTTTCGTTCGGCATCTGCACGCGGGTCTCGAGCAGAGCCTCAGCCCTCTCTTTGCGGACGACGCTCGTGAATGTGGTGAGGAACCTGTCACGAAAAATGTCCCACGTTGTCAGGCTTCGCTCTTGATTCTCGAACCAGGTCCGAGCGGCGTCTTCCAAAGCGAAATAGACATGCCGTAGCTTGTCTTCGCTGGTCCAGGCATTAAAAACGGCGACTCGGTCGTAGGCTTCGAGCCAGCTTTCCGGGTCTTCGAACGATGATCCGCGAAAGGTTGGCGGCTCCTTGGGCGTCCGGAGAAGGATCGGTGCGGGCGGCACAGCGTCTGTCATCGTCGCTGTGGTCGAGGTCAGGATCTTTGTTTGCCGGGTCTTTTCAGGTAGAGGCCCGTGCTCTGGCGGTAGACCTTGTTTGCCTGCGGCTTGCTCGACGATCCGGGTTTTCTTTGCCGTCGTCCTCCTCGCGGCTTGGGCTTGGGTCAGCGCTTCGCGGGGGCGTCCGGATCGTGGAAGAAGCAGCACCTCCACCAGATGTCACGTGGTCGTGACGTCGACGAAGACAACAGTCAGCACGTCCGAGATGAAACTGTTTATTTGGCCGAACTTGTGGCCGAGAAACTGAGAAGTAGAACTACAGCAATACACGCTGTACAATGATAGCGGCGAACAGGGCGTCGTCCGTCGATCAACTGACAAGCGGTCAAGCGCGTCGGCTTTTATACAGGCACTATGGAACTTTCCAGCAATATCGCTGGTGGCGGCGTTATCTCTCGACAAAGCTGGAACATTCGCGTGCGGCGCGCAATCTTAACAAAACGATCTACTAAAATCGTGAAGCTTCTCGAACCAGGCCCGTAACTAGGGGGGGGTTGAAGGGGTTCTGACCCCCCCCGAAATTTTTTTGATGCTTTAAGTTTTCGGGTGATACTAAAAAACGCCAGGCCTGCGCTGAAACCGCAGCACAGTCACAGCGAAAGCTGGAGGAGCGGCGTTTCTAGAGCCCGTTGTCAGCTCTCTTGTGGCTACAATACAAGTACACTAGAAAGATACCCACTACGCCATAAATCACAATTTTTGTGAAGTTGGGAAGCACCTACTAAGCCAATATTCGTCATTTTGCGGAGAAGCGAGGCACCAGCCGCACGTCTGTAAGGAATTATGTGCACTTTGTTGACGCGACTACTGATGATGATGAAGAATTATGGCTCAGCCCTTTGTAATGGGTTGGAAGCTTTAAACGGCCCACCAGTTAAGTAATTTGCATTGGGTGACGCCCGGTTGCTATTTCCCTCTCCCGTCATGCTGTATAACATACGTTGCCGTGGGAGAGAGACGGGGTGAGGTGAAGAACTTTACTGAGACCCCAAGTAAATGGGTCATGCGCTTATGGGATTCTTTGGCAACCAATACAAATGCACTTGCGAGGAACCCACTACGCTCTAAATCATTGTAATTTTACTGAGACCACGAGGAAATGCATCATGCCCTGATGGGCTTCATTGGCAACCAATACAAGTGCACTTGCGAGAAACCAACTACGCTCTAAATCACTGTAATTTATCTGAGACCCCGAGGAAATGGATCATGCGCTTATGGGCTTCCTTGGCAACCACTACAAGTGCACTTGCGAGGAACCCACTACGCTACAAATCATTGTAATGTTTGAGAAGTAGGGCAGCAGGCACTGGGCCATTTTTCGTCATTCTACGAAGCCGTGGTACCTGCTAAACGCATGTAAGGCATTATGCGCACTTTGTTGATGCTGTGCCTGACGACGATGAAGAATTATGGCAGAGTCCTTTGTAATGGGTTGGAAGCATTCAACAACCTACTCATTGCGCAATTAGCATTGTGTGACGCCTGGTTACAGAATTCGCGTTGTGCAACGCGTTGCGCGACGCTTGGGGCTTATTTTACTCTCTACCCCTCTATATTGCATATGCTAATGCGATTCCTTCCCGACATGAAGTCTGTATAGGACCTTTTTTCATAGCAGCTCCAAGCACCAGAATGGCTCAGAGGTTGAATACTGGGCTCCCACGCAGAGGGCCCGGGTTCGAACCTCGTTCCATCCTGGATTTTTTTCTTATTTCGTTTTTTTTCTTATTTCGAGCGATACTGGTTACGGACACCGGCGGCGGCGGCGGCGGCGGCAGCGGCGGCGGCGGCGGCGGCGGCGGCGGACAACTACGGCGCCAAAAACGGCCGGTGAAATGATCTCATAACAGCTTTCGCTGTAAAATATTTACACGCCTTCACAGCGACCACCAGCTGCCAAAGTTACACTGCAACTTTCCTGGCATTGCTTCCCTCTTCTTCCTTTCTTCAAACCTACCCTTTTACCAGAACACCTCAGCGCTCCCTCCCTCGCACCTGCCCTATTTGTACAGCTTTGCACTTCGCCCTCGCGTTCCTTCGTCTTTCACCCCGTAGCAGCTCCTTTATTGATTCCAGATGCTTTCCTTGTGCATTGCCGCTGGAGAAGTTATCCGTCTGTGCGGACCGCACATGTCGGCTTTGGGTTCCTACGAAAAGCGCGTCTCCTTCTGTGAAGGTAAACAGTTCGACAGCAACGGCAACACCAACACGACGTGCGCAAATTTGCCAGGGAACGAAACCCCTAAGCGGAAAAACTCAGCGGCGCATTCCGAGGACGCAGGCTGCAGGGTAAACTTTTCTCAAACTGTAGTCCTCGCCACCGAAACGAATCATCGAAGATGACATCTACTGAAAGACTGGCATATCCGAGCAACTTCGAACAACCTTAACCACACGCAAGGAAATCTACCTCTTCTGTACACAGAAGGTATATGCGCCTCCCTACAAAGCGCACAAAGCGAGGATACAGCTGGCACACAATCCGGCACCAGCGGTCAACTTTCACAGGAGAGAAAACGCCGCCAAGCTGGGCTGCGCGCGGGAGTACAGAGGCTGACGTCACAGCCTACAAAGTGCATTTTTGGGGGGTCACGGCTATTTAATTAGCGCAGCCCAGAGAGAATTATGCAGGCGCCCAGGGAGCCGTCTGTGAAAAGGTGACTTTTTCACAGGAACGGAGCAACACCTCCTTTCTGGACTGTACCACGGGAGTGCAAATGTCTCGGCAGTGCATTCTTGGGGGTTCACGTATATTAAGGGGAGTATGCAGTGCCCATGGAGTCTTCTGTGAAAAGGTCTTTAAGTAGCGTTAATCCAGTTTGCTGCAGCTGGAGTACAATAATGGGCCTGCATGCACACCAGCTGTAGCGGCGTTCAGAAAACACATGCGCCACGCGGGAGCCGGCGCGTTCATCACACTTCTACATTCTAGCCACTGTAAAGTGGATAAGAGAGGAAGAAAACATCGCCCGCCGTTCACGCCAGGCAGTCGAAGCAGTCGCAAACGTCTTTTTGGAGCCACTGGCCACTTCTGTGTGCGTGCACAGGATTGCGGCAGCAAAATGAAAAGACACTCTGCAACAACGAAGCAAAGGAGTCTTGCGTCTTACTTCAAGAAAGTTCGAACCGATGAAGCGGACGGAGAAGTACCGCCTCCTTCGAAGGATAAAACTTCGCCCTCCTCAGCACTGGTGGAAAGCCAAGCGCGTCCGAACTTCTGTAGCGACTCAGGAGAATGCACCGGTTTATATGAATCACCTGAGAACGAACACAAGCAGGACACCCATGCGCCGCCGGGAAATGATGGCGGCCGCAGTGCAACTACTAGTGACCTTTGTTCTACAGTCAACGCTGGGCAAAGTGACGCCTTTACCACTGGGCAATGCCCAAGGAAGGTGAGTGGCATGGCACCTACACATTCTGGTTCGCCTCCCCTCACACGTCTCTGATCTCTTCACTGTCTCTGCTTACGTACGGAACGACCTAACCTGCTGCCATTCGCGTCGCCGACTTCGCGCTGGCGACGCTACAGTGGCAGCTTGTAACACATACATACCGTTTTTGAACCGCGGTTACATTGTGTTACTTCATCAGGAGCCGTTGGTCGCGGTGTCCCCGGCTTTGGTGGTGCTATTGTCCAAACTTATTTCTTGCTTTAACCAGAATTTGAGGTTGACATACCAATTTCTTTATTTGGGTACAAATAATTGAAAAGTACCATCGAATTATTACAAGTAAGCGATGTACTTGTTTTATTCACGAAAATAAGCCAGTATAAATCTTAAAAAATGGCAGCCGTTCTACACGCAAACCCCCCCCGAAAAAAATTCCTGGGTACGGCCCTGTCTCGAACACTGCTTCGCGGCCAGCGTCGAGCGTTGATAACCGTCCTTGCTGGTCAAACTCGAACACATCAAAATATAAGAAGAAGCGGGCGTGGCAATATGTGTGTCTCTTGATCAAAGATGGGCCGATTCCCGAGGCACTGCTGAACTACGTGAGATGCGGAAAACTTTTAACGCCTCCAATCCTAACGTCAATGCAAAAGAAGGAAAACAACGTTGGGTGCACAGAGCTTTCCGGGGAGAAGGGGAGGGGTGAAAGTTCAAGGGTGTCGCAATAAAATCAAGGGAGAAGAACAGGATGGCTTTCGTCTTCGAGCAGTCTTATGCAAATGCACAAGCAGCGTCTATCAATACTTTTTTACTTGTCGTCATGGAACTCCCACGTAACGCTTGGGGAGAGCTTCATACAGCGCCCGCAGTCGACATGCCACGGCGTTGCGTAGGTGGAAGAGCACGCTATTAGCGCTCTAGACGCTACGGGCTCTGCGTGTTGCCGTCCGTGCTTGTATTTCTTTCACCTCTCTCTGTGTGGTTACATCGATGTTTTGGTAACCATTACTGTCTACAACATTCGATATATTATCTTAAGATGAGAGATGTTGCTCTAAAGGACAAGAAGCGAGCGTAATGTATTTTCACTTTAGATGTTCATCTTAAGCTTAGCCTAAATATCACTTAAATGTACTGACAAAACCGCCGATGTAAACAGAACCTGCACGTAGGCTTTTCAATATGACGTATCTTTCCAGTTTCTATTGCAGTTGGCTCCATAGGCAGTTCGAAACTCTAGATGCGGTGTCATAAGGGCGCTGTCGCAGGTTTAATATTCCTGCTAGTATTCAGGAGAGCGTAGCGCTCTCATTTTGTGTACTAAATAGCACTGTAAATCGCGACCCCTTTTTTATGGCGGTAGCATTTGGGGACATCTGGGGTGCTCCGCAAATTCAAAACGAAAATGAAACCAACCACGAAGAGAATAAGGATTCCATTTGATAGATAGGATGTATAAACATGAGCTTATTACACAAAAAAGAACCAATTACCAGTCAGGTCAATTATTTAAAATAACTGAATTGCGGTGGGTACGATTCAAAACTACACAACCGAACAGTGTAGTTCACCCTGTAGGGATTCGCGTTTGGTCGCTACGTAGGAACCAAATGTAATGCTACGTAGCACGCATGTAATGGTCAACATCAATTAGGGGCATAATTACACTCCCCAAAACCATAATTTAACTCCCATTCGTGTCAAGAGGACGGCTCTGCGGCGTTGACGCCTCTGCAACAATTGACTGATCCGTTGACTTGCGCTATTCCATCATCGCTATAGACTAGTGCATCATTTGAGTAGAAGTTGAGAAGGCGCTAACGTCAATACGTAGGGCGCGCCTCCCTGTTTGCTAAGAAGCACCTCTGCTGTTTCAAGCTTTCCTTCAAACATCGCTCGGTGACCCATAGGTATATTACAGAACTGCCAATAATGCAATAACAACAAACTAGCCCCACAGGCGCAGCTCTGAATCTCTCATTAAACTAGAAGGGCGCTCCACTTTCTTCGTTAAATATCAGTAATACTTAAAATCCGCCAAACCATATTTGAAACAGCACGAAAGGTACGCGCATACAAATTTTGTTTGTGGTTCACAAGAATAGAGAAAGAAAAAGAATTATATTTTTCAAAATTGCTTCGTCTGCCTTGCCGTTCATTACAGTTTAACTTTTATTGTTTGCATACGCTACAGTAATTGCGTCTTCTCAACCACTTCAGGCGTTTGATCAGACCTGTCCCTCTATCTTATTGCTCGTAAGCTAACCAGATATGTTTTTTATATGTTACGAGAAATAATGTCCTGTGTGGTATCGTGTAATTATTAGTCGCTATATTACAAATATTGCGCTTTCGTTCATATTGTGCCGTAGCCACACGATAGCTTTCGCAACATACCACACAAAAAACGACTTTCAGTATTTCACCCGACTTAACTCTTTGTTAACTTTCGCCAGATGCGGGAAGTGTAATGTCATCTTTAGCGGCGAAAAAGTTTATGCGGTGCCGCCTTATGGAGAGATGAAGAGTGTTAAGAGAAGGCGTCACGCGACATTCCTAAAGCCTAGACGTACAGTATGAACCACACTTTTCTAGAGCGGTCGAGCGCGTGGCTGCGGACGCTGTCGCCGTCCAAATCTGCTACCTCGAGTTAGTTACAAGCTTCCATTCATGCTTGAATTATAGCACAATGACCGAGCATGCGGCGCGGCTATGTCTAGTATGATTACGGCGTCGCTCTCTGCGTATTGTTGTAGAAAATGGCGGCTGAAGGTGGTAGACTGGCCGCCCCAGATAAGTGTGATTCAGACTGTATGAGCGGGAACACGCGAGCGCATAGAATATCGCCTCAAACCCGAAGCGGCGCAGTTCGCGGCCGCCGCTCTCGGATGTGAAGCCTAAAGGCGCCGCAGTGCCGTTCAAAGTCGGCACGCCTGCATCGATCGGCCGTTTCTGATATGGCTATCTGATCTTTTATTGTGACTATTTGTACTTTCATTGTGGCCTGGATATGAGCGCATGATCACCGTTGCTGCCTTTAGGATCTGAAGCGTTGCGCTGCTATGCACCTGGGTAAAGGTCCAATACCAGGCATGGAGCAAGTAAACAGTTAGGAGGAAGCATTGCGCAATGCGAGCGAAAAAAAAGAAGCAAAGAAAGAAAGAAAGAAAGAAGAAACAAGTACGTCCAACGCACAGATGCCATGCTTCGCTTCACCCAATTTTTCCTGCAGGGAAGAGCTCCAAGTTTTTTAAAGGACTGCCTTAGCTTTAAAGGAGTACCGTTCAACTTGTGCTATAAACACCAGATGGCGAAATGCAGCTAGCCACTTCAAAGAAGGGGACAAGCAGGTGAACGAACTGTCTCTAAATTCTCTAAAGATGCTTTCGCAGGTTCGCGTGACGGTCGAAGCAGTTTGCAAAATGCGGGCATCCATGGCTACATCGGCAACACGCTGAGATAAAATTAGTATGTTCGCAGCGGATGCTCACTTGGCTTGCCTGGTGCAGCGCAGCTGTGGGTCAGCGCTCATTGCGCGTCACTCTAATACGGTTTGCCGTCACTGAAGCTTTCGTTACACTTCCTACACAGTCATGTCGGTGTCACTCGCGCTAGCGATGGGTCTCAATGCGAGAATGAACATGCAGCCACACTTTGGAAGTGAATTAAAATGAACTGTAAATGTTTGCTGTGCCCAACACTTCGTGTTGTGTGCCCTTGGATACAGAGAAAGCCTACCGGATACACTATATAGCTTCAAAGTTTGGTGGCACCGCCCCTTTGAGAGCAGGTGTGCCTTTTTTGGGCTCTTACTAGCGTTCACATCTAGCGTTCTGATCAAGCGCTTAACGTCATGGGTTTCATGCTCAATATTACGACAGCATAATCTGCCTTTGGAGAGAAGAGAGAACCGTAGCAGACGATGCAGGGAGCGACGTCACTACAATCCCGTATCTAAAACAAAAACCACCGAAATAAATGCTTTTATTTTATGCTCAGATAGCGCTATGGAAGGGCCACGTTTATTCAAGACTCCCAAGAGCGGCGGGAATTGTCTTATCGTCAATCATATAATGAAAAGCATTGCTGGATCGTTCCGGGCTACGCCACATTCGTCTATCGGGCCGGCTGATGCCAGAGGTTCGCTGGCCAACATAGTGGCCAACCAAATTTACGGCATGAATAGGGGCCCATATTTTTAGACGCTTTGTTGCTGGCTTCTGGTGAGCAGAAGCACGGACGATCAATAAAAAAAATCGAGAGGCCGTGACACCAGGTGTGCCTTGCGTCTTGCGGCACACCAACGTAGGCTCCCCAAGCATTGCTTAGTGGCTTTGCTATTCATGACAGGCAGCGCCATCTCTGGCAGAAAAATAGAAACTGGGGGCAAACAACGCGCGATTTCTCTTCTGTCCAACGAGCTGCCGCTCGCTTTCGTGCACGTGCAGAGCTCTCGCGGTGCACTCTGGTGCACTTGCGCCCTCACAATGTACTGCCTGCAGCGCGGCTACAAAAAGATCTTCAAGCTCGACAGGCACTTCCGAAAAGCGAACTTGATAAAATGAGAAAGGCTTGTCAATCACGTTAACGCTGAAGAGCAGATAATCGACGACAACGACTCAAAGCCAAATGCATTTCCTAAGTAGCGATTACCCCACGTAGGACGTATACCTCGAGGTAAGTCTCATTCTTTCATGTTAAAGATGCGTAATGGTCCATATGCACTCCGAAGTGAAGCCGTGCACACTATCGATGTTCTGCGTTGTGGACTACGAATCATATGATTGTTGTTTTGATATGACATGCTGGCAGTAGCAGCCGTATAATTTGCTAAACAAACGTTTGCGGTGTGCGAAAAAAAAAACGAAATTATACGGCCTTCGCACTTTTTCCTGACAAGGTTAGAGTCAAGTCCTCCGTGCCGCTGGAGCATCACGCGCCGATTAAGACGATAGGCAGCTATATGAGCTTTAGCCACTGTGAGGCAAGTTGAACTGCCCGCCTCGTTTTTCGGCTCCCGCGTCATGCTTGCACTCTCTTTTTATGAGGATATCGACTTTGCAGGCGTATAAAACCTGCTGCTCGCACGCCGCATCGCACAAAGTCAGAAGGTGGCTACTGCGAGGTGGCAATTGCAAAGCATGTATTAAGTGACAGTTATATTTGGCGGCTTAAATATATATCACCCTAATAAAGTGCAAAAAACGAAACGAACCAGCAGAACGATGTCAAAGATTTCTAAAAATGCGCAGACGTCCGTTCCGGCGTGATAAAGCAGCCTTCGCGATGCGTAAATTGCAGGCGCCGAACTTTCGACAATGTGCCGAGTTCAGTTAGCAACCGCGAAACGCTGACGGCATAACGCGAATGTGAACGTTCAACAACGACAAGTATGTCTAACGACTACGGGGAAACAAAACACAAGGTTGTTTCACCTACAACCGTAACTGCACTTTCACAATGCGAGAAGACAGCGATTCATTACTGTAGTAGTTGCGTGCATGCGCCGCGTTATGTACCGATTCAGGCAGTCGAAACGAACGAAAGCGATAAACTGAGACAGCCAAAACAGAAGGCGAGACAGCTCTGTCAGCTAGGACACACTTAATTCTCCTTACTGCGGTGATCCACGCTTGTCGCCTTTATTTCTCCTGCGACTTGCCCGGGAACCGATACAGTTTCACACGTGAATAGCGTACCGTCGTGTTATCGGCACTGTTGTGCCAGGCCACGACAAAGCAATAGTTCGGACCTCACTTCCTCTTCCGCGGGGTCGCTTCTGCCAACGAGGAAAATTATACCCCAGTTCCCCGCACTGACTGAGGAAGGCGCGCGCGCGCGTGTTCCCGCTGCTAGAGTGAACTGTACCGCTGCCGACAGGCTGAGTCTGCTGCGCCTGACCCCAGTTTCGCCAGAGCTTCTCTCCAGAGTCGCAGCGCGGCGCTGTCGTCGCGTCGTAAACTTGAGCTTGGGTTCCCTATTGGCCGCGAGATCGAGCAGAGTCGGCACCTAACGGCGAGCGGACGAAACCCCGTGGTGTGGATGGCTTTTTACGTCGTCTGCTAGCCAGACCGTATTCGCATGTGAGCGCACGTCATGCACGTCCTTGGAGGACAGCTTGTTCCGTTATGCTTGCACAGTATCGAATGCTTGCACGTATGCCTACGCGATATACACAAGCATTTCGCCTTCCGAGACTTGTACACACTTTAATTTGTGAGTGCATGCACGTGTCGGTATGGAGCTGGGTCTAACCATCGTACCGTACGTTCGCCCAAATCATTTCAGTGTAGTGGGTGCCACTTTGTCGTTCAAGGACATGACACAGTGCATTAGGCGCCGTCTTAAACGAAAGAAGTACTAAATGTCGAGGTGTGAATGTAGTATTTTAGCGACACGTTCTCGTAAAGTGTTGGGAATTTCGAAACCCTTGTGATATCACATAATATGAACTAGAGCCGGAAAAGACCCGAAGCCACGCATTTCTACAGCGGTACGGGTATTCATGCGAACAGAAATGTAGAGTGCACAAAGTTAATCTAATTACGCAGAAATACAGGCTGCCTGTTTTTTTTTTTTTTTGTAGCCGCTAGAGGAAGAAGTAAATACTTGATTGGCTCAGGCGTGCAACACTATTTATATTGTGTTATACGCAGTGCACAACTTAAACACGTACAAATAACGCAAGAAAAAAACATCGATCACACTACAACATACGACTGTGATCGAAGGCCATTACCCCATCGAGGCTGCAGTCAACGCGTTTATTCGCCGACAATCGACTCAAACCGCCTACGGCGAAGCGCCGCTGCGTAAATTTGTATACGCACCGCCGACCGCCTATCCCCACTAATGCGGCGACGGTGCAGCCACGTATAGCCCGATCTAGCGGCGAATACCCCACGCGCACACAGTTTGTACAAAACTCGCCGAGCTCGAACCTCGCTCTCACAGTCAGGGCATAGCGTTTTGTCAAGAAATAGCTCGTTTTATGTTAAATGACGCCTTAATTCAATAACGAAGCGTTGTCGTTTCGTTAAAAGACATACTCATGTTCAGCAGCTTGCCCTGATAGTTAAGTTAGTTTTCATTTTCTTTAAAGCAAAGCAACTTAATATTCCAAGATCTTCCGCGACTAGCTTGTGAAACTTATGCGATCTTTGTAAGTGAAATGTAAACGTGCAATCGCGAAGATTTGAGCCTTTAACAATATAAATTCTGCTAGTCTACTTGGCTGTCCCACTGAGCGTTTGTTTAAACTCTTGCGACGAAGTTACATTCAGATCTAATGACATTGTTTGGATGGTACAGAGAGATGTTCAGAGCCAGTGGAATTGAATGAGCTCGAGAAATTCCTTCGGCTTCGTAATCCTAATTTAATCGACCGTCGGAGTCCCGCGGCGACGGGGACAGCGCGTCCTGCAAAAAATCACGTGATGACGTCAACATGGCATCAGAGATAGCTACAGTTTGCGACGTCGTTTTGACGTCCTCATGCCTTCACTGTACCGTGGCGACGCATGACGGCGTCTTTCCATGACATCGTAGCTTCGCCAAAGTTGGGCCGATCACGGAGGCAGTCCAAAACCAGGTGAGGCGCCTCCAATCCTGGAGGCAGTGCAAAACCACGTTATGTGCAGAAAGCTTTCCGAGGCTGGCGGGGGATGGTGAATATTTGTCTAAGGAGAAAAAGAAGGTGGCTTTCGCCTTCGAGTCATCTTAGGTCAATGCATAATATATGAGGCCCGTGTACATAGATTTAGGTGCACGTTAAGAACCCCAGGTGGTCGAAATTTCCGGAGCCCTCCACTACGGCGTCTCTCATTATCATATCGTGGTTTTGGGACGTTAAACCCCACATATTATTATAGGTGAATGCATGAAGGACCCTGTGAGTTTTACTCTCCACACCAGTGGCATGGAAAATTGTTGGATTAAGACTTCTTAATTTCAGAAATGTTTATGCAAATATGTCATTCATATCGCGTAGTTTAACGAATTTGTCAATTTAACAGCAAAACAACGTGTTACACAAAAAGCTTCTATCAGTCATTTATTATCCGATCATCCACATAATGGAACGACCATCCCGATGCCATCACTTCAATTCATAATAATCACTTCATTAAAGCAGCTTTATCTAATATTGTATAAACAGGTTCTGATTTTTTTTTATGTTTTTACTTTGCGTTTGCAACACGAGTGCTTCTAGCCACCCAGCACTTGATTTCCTTTTCCTATGTACATATTTTGTAACCTTAGTGCCCTTTTTATCGTTGTTTATCACTTGTCTGTGAACACGTTATCTGTCTTTGTTAATCTAGCTAAAACTGTAGAACTACATGCCTTTATATTGAAATGTTCTATCTGCTTTTTTTGTTTTTCTGTCGTTTTTTTCTTTCTTGTAACTACTCCCCTCTTTATTGCCTTTGGCCCTGAGGGTTTTAAGCAATAAATAAATAAATAAATATGTAAATAAATTGCAAAACGATTATGCAAATATGTCATTCATATCGCGTGATTTAACCGATTGGTCAATTTAACAAGAAAACAGCTGCATGGCAACCTGGCACAAAATGTTTTACCAGCGCAGCTCTTTGTGCAGACAATAAAAATTTGGCGTCCGCCTGTTCCATAGTGGTATGCGAAACAGGAATTGGGTGAGCGCCTCTAACGAATAGAGCAGATCCGAGCGTTAAAAAAACTCAGCTCGGCGGAGTGAGGCACGTGAAACACGTGAAAGAGAAAGAGAGAAAAAAAGGAGATGGAAAGACCGAGATAGAGAAAATAGAGAAAGAGAGAAAGAAAGGAACAAGGCGATAACAAGAAAGAGAAAGATGAAAATAGAGAGAAATGAAGAGAATAAAGACATAAAAAGAGAGAGAAAGAGAAGGAAAGAAGCAGGGCACGAAAAAGAGATAGATATAAGAGAGAGCGAGATCGCAAGAGAAATAAAAAGGGAACTAAAGATAAACAAAGAAAGAGAGAGAAAGAAGCAGAGAGGGAAAGAATAAGGAAAGGGAAGAAAGGAAGGTATATAAAGCAGCAGGTGCAAAAAAACACAAGAAACAGAGAGAAAGAGAAAGAAAGACAACAAAGGAAGAAAGGAAGAAAGAAAATAAATAGAAACAATGAAGACCACCAAGGTCCGCATTTCCTTCAGGCTTGGCACCACTATAGGGCGAAGGTGCCATAATTTTTTAATCGCCATATCAGAGGCATCTCGCCGCTGCTTCCAGGAAACAATAGTGCACCTGTTTGCTTCAATGCGCTGATCAATTTCATTACTGCATCTCGCTTCAGAGTCTACTCGATGTGCATTTTCCTACGATTAATACAATCTGCTCGCAATTCAGTGTAGTACGCGGCAAACAAACGCTCCACTCGCTGCAATATGCGTTGTCATTCAACATTGTCATATCAACCACATTCCTTGTGTTCAATTTATCGCCTAGCGTACTGGCTAAGCGTTGTCTTTGATTACTGTGGTGAGACGTTTCAATATGGATATTCCCTGTGCCTGTTTATTCAGTGAAGCAATGCCCCATGGTTGTTACAATATGAATTCATTGATTTTACAGCTAATCTAGATTTGCCTCCTGTAACTCTTCTGGACAGCTCTTTTGAACTTATTGCAAGTGACATCATGACCGCGTGACATTTCTTCTTGCTGGTGTGCTATCTGGACACTGTCATCTTCCGCCATTTTGTCCAATTCCGCCATTGGTCAAGTCTAATTGGCCCAAAGGGCTGCTACGGCCTCTTCGGTTGTCCTAAAAGGCTGTCAGCAGGGTCACAATATAGCGGAATTTGACAGTGTCGAGAATATCGTCCTTGATTAGCACCACGACGAATTGAAAGGCATTCTTCGCACCGAATATCCTTCGAATCCTGTGGATTACCAGCGTGAAAGGAATCTTGTAGTCTGTTTGCATGTACAGCTTCCTTTATAATAGAGTGCGCGGTACTGCACATCGTTCCTAATATTTCCGCTTTTGGGAACAGCTGCGCACAGCATAGTGCGAAACGTAGTACTCATATCTTTCACATTTCGTCCTAAGCATTCGTGCTTTCTGCTTGAGCATGTATTGCGCAAATATCACCCTCCTTTCTGGTGCATGCTTTTGGTACATATCTGCAAACCAGTGAAACATCAGGTGTACATGTTTCACATCCTGTCATCCGTTCACTGCTTCGCGAAGTAATCGAATCTGACAAGCTGGTCAGTCGTTTTGCATTCATGCACACACAGTGAAAGTCAGAGTAGGGAGTACAAAAAAATTGACAGGGTCCCTTATGCATTCACCTGAGACGACTCGAAGGCGAAAAACCTGCGCTGCTTCCAGGGTCGGACGCACATCACCTGGTTTTGCACTGCCTCCGGGATCGGCCCACCTTTACCAAAGCGATGATGTCATGTGATGACGCCATCATGACACGTCACGTCATGTGATGTCATAGTGCCGTCACGATGATGTAATAAATTCGTATGGTGACGTCATCCATTGATGATTTTGTTGCCTCATTCGTGTTCACGCCGTCGACGCGGGACGTCGATCAATTTTCGCGTTTTATCAGGCATCTAAGGCTTTCGGTTTAAAAGTTCAGACGCATGTTACTCTGTAACACTTGTAGGCGAAACCTTGCTGCACACTTCGCAATGCATTCAGTTTTATAATCGGGCACCAGTCTTCTTGCAATGCATAACGAGCCGCAGTGTGGAAGACACACAAATTACCTTGAAGCTCTCAATGCAGTGTAGTGTTCCTACTCCCTCAAGCATACTTCACCACACGTAGTGTTTTACTACCTCCGAGAGCGGCCCACCTTTGACCAAGCGACGGTGCAATGGAATGACGTCCTATTGACGGCTCAAACTTCTGCAATAAGTGGCCTCATTATGTCTTCACAAGATGGCGTGTTCGTGAGATATCGCCATCTTGTTGTGCGATATCTTGTATAAAGTTGTGTTTGTTAGATATCGCCGCGGCGTTTTCCATCTTCTTTTTAATTGCTGCCAGCGCCTTGCAGCCACCGTCCAGCAGAAAGTGCATCCCGGAACCACCGAAGCGCGCCACATATCGTACTCTACTTCAGGTGCTATAACATGGCGCCAACATCCAAACAAATATATTATGATCTGCCGAATTTTTTCCCTAATGGAAAAATTTCAAGTTAAGGTAATCATGAAAAAAAACATTGGATTTGTGATATAGTTACTTGCCCTCCTCTTAAGAAAGTGGAACAGCGGTAAAACACGTTATTCAGAGGAACGGTTGTACAACGCATTTCTACCAACTAGCACAAACCAGTACCTTTCAAAATCACAGTAATAATTTCCCCAAAAGTCAATTACGATTTTTTAATGCTTTGTGTCACGGGAGTGCGCACGATCTCAGAAGCAGCACGTCATTGAGCGTACTCTCTGATGTGCGAGACCACTGTTCTGAAAAAAATTCGGCAGATCCCACGTACCGTGGGAATCGATGTTATGCGAAGCATGCGCAGGAAGGTGACTGGGTCGCAGTTTTTCACATTGAGCGAAACCTTACGGAATGGCGCTAGAGAAATGCGCAAATGGTATGCGCACACATATATTTTGAAGTGTCGCACATGTAATATATAACCATTTGTTCACAGTTGCTTAACAATGCCGACAGCAACATAGGTGTTACCAACACCAAACGCAGTAAGCTCATATGTAGTGCTTATATTATTCAATACTGGATAGCGCGAATTCGAATAGGACATTGAAGGAACACAGATGCACAGGGCAAGTGCTACTCGCAACTGAGCTTTATTCAGAAAAGTTTCTCCACATATATACACAGTCGAGTGGCACGCACAGGCGCACTGCACGTACGTTACAGTCACAGTTGCAGTTGTAAGAGTCGCGTTACAATTGTTATGCTTATACGTATCCGTTATGACGGATAACGCACGCACGATTCACGAACCCGTGTGCATATGTGGAAGGGGTTCTTGGCAGTTCTTGAATAAGGTCATCATCACCGTGATCAGTGAGCACCGGCGGCTGGACAGGACTTGTTATCGGATCCGTTCGTGATCGCGGCTACGAACGGTCTAAGATTAGTGAAGTGCGAGGTATAGTAGAGCTGGTAGAAACCGCGGATGGCTTTTACGAAGAAATGATCTATGATGCCTTCTTTCCTGGACGCGGCACCGAGGTCTCGTGATGCCCTGCCCACATCCATGCCGTATTTCGTGCCGTCTAAGAGCCAGGCTTTGGTTTTGATAAATCAATGCTGAAGTCACCGGTAATCATGAGCGACATAGTCCTCCCAGCAGAAGTATTGCTGGTCCACGTTGTAGACCCCGTGGACGAGTGGATGGTAGCTCAGTGTCTTCCAGGAGTGCTCTCTCTTCAGCTACCTTACTTTCCTTGCATCGGCCGCTGCGGTGTAGTGCTTACGGTGCTTGGCTGCTGACTCGATTGTCGCGGGTTCGATTTCGGCTGCGGCAATCGCATTCCGATGGAGGCGAAATGCTACGGGCCCCTCTGTGCGATGTCAGTGCACGCGTTAAGGAATACCAGATGGTTCAAATTTGCGGAGCCCTTCACTATGGCGTTTCTCATAATCATATCGTGGTTTTGGGACGTAAAACCCCAACAATAACTATTATTATCACTTTCCTTCCGTCTCAATGTGTATGTTCGCGGTTACTACGTTGATTGAGGCTGTCATCACCTGTGGCACATACCCGCATAACATGAACTCTGGTATGCAGGTATGTGCTACACGTGACTGAGGGAAAGGGTTTCATGACGTACGCGACAGGTATTTTGCGTTATTCATGTCATCACCAGTGAATAGTGTTTGTCATACACTGATCCTCTGCAGTGCCAATTTTGGTATATTAGAAGTTACGGAGACGACCAGGAGAGCACCCAGACGTAGGCGGTAGATAGATAGATAGATAGATAGATAGATAGATAGATAGATAGATAGATAGATAGATAGATAGATAGATAGATAGATAGATAGATAGATAGATAGATAGATAGATAGATAGATAGATAGATAGATAGATAGATAGATAGATAGATAGATAGATAGATAGATAGATAGAAACGCCCAAATTGCCTGAGGTTCGCTAAGAAATGCTTCACATTTAAAAAACGCCAGGCCTGCGCGGAAAGCGCAGCACAGTCACAGCGAACGCTGGAAGAGCGGCTATTCTAGAGCCTGTTGTATACTCCCTTGGGGCAAGTAATACAAGTACGCCTAATACAAGTACGTAGTACTAATACAAGTACGCCATAAATCATCGTAATTTTTCTGAAGTAGCGAAGCACCCACTATGCCCTTTTTCGTCATTCTTCGGAGAATCGTGGTACCCGCTACACATCTGTAAGGCACAATTTGCACTTTAGGCTGTGGCTGATGACGATGAAGAATTAGGGCTGAGCCTTTTCTAGCGGGTTGGAAGCATTCAACGACCAACAAAATTTCCCGAGTTTGAGCAAGTGGCAGCGCCAGTGAAGAAACATAAGTGTAAGTCACGTGATTGTGATAGCAGAATTCTTGTGTTCTTCCGGAACGAAAGAACCACGCTTACACGAAGTCCATGATATCTACCGAGAACAAGAAAAAGGTGGCTTTCGCCTTCGAGTGGTCTTAGGCAAACGTATACGAGGAGAGTCTATCCAATGCGGTCTCTATTTTTTTTCAATGGTAGTGAAAACGCTCACTCCTCAATGGGAACCGTTGGCTCGCCCAAGTTCAGGGAGCAATCGCGGTGCTATGCCACCTAAAGGGTACGACATCTTGCGTCTCACGTGCGTCTGAGCGCGTTTCCATGGAGATGCGATAGACGCGCTATCCCTCTGCTATATCATGCGTCTGTCATAATTGTTCCTTCGTGCTCTTTCCTTCGCAGCTCGAATAAATGCCGCCGCCGCCTCACAGCGCTCGTGTAGTAGATCTTAAAGGCAGCGCATGCAGCAGCGTCCCAGTTGGTAGCCCGCATAGCACCACGAAAGAAACGCTCCATCTCAAAACAATGCGTCTCCTAGAGAGGCAGCGTGGCAGTCAACATAGTGATCATGAGGGATGCAAGACGTCACCCAACCGATAGAAACACAACTGAAGAAAAAAATACCTCCTCTGACTTCCATCGTGAGGCACCACCTTAAGGGTGCTCTCCCCCATGAAGGCAAAGCAGACGCAAAGGCTAGCCGACGAAGGATAGTAGAAAAGGGTAGATGAGAGGGTGGTCAACGGCTGGATCAATATCCTCTATTGTTGGCTGGATCGGGCGCACCTGGCTGGCATTGAAATAGATTAATACTTTCTTACAGGTCATGAAACTCGCGCGTAACACTGTGGGAGAGCTTCATAGAGCGTCCGCAGTCACCGCTCCACGGCGTTGCGTAGCTAGAGGACGACGCCGCCATTAGCGTTCTAGACGCTATGGACGCTGCGTGTTGCCGTGCGTGCTTATATTTCTTTCACCTGAACGTGTCTCTCTGTGTGGTTGAATCAATGTTTTGGTAACCACCACAAGAACATTCGGTATACTATCTCAAGAAGAGAGATGTTGGTCTACAGGATATGAAGCGAGCTTAAAGCATTGTCGCTTTATGTGTTTATATTAAGTTTAGCCGAAATAATATGTAGATTTACTGTCGAAACCATCAATCCAACCAGAACCTGCACGCAGGCTTTACACTATGACATATCTTTGCAGTTTCCATAACAATTGGCACATGAACAGTGACGACAACTTCGTGACTTGTTCGAGGAGACGCAGGTTAAATATTCCTGCTCGTATTCGGGACAGCCTATCGCTGTTATTTACTGCGCTACGCATAGCTGTAAATCGTGAATATTATTTTGGCGGCAGCATGGCGACATTAAGCTCCTTGCAGAGCATTCCGTTTTATCACAAAAATAAGTCGTTTGGTTTCACGTCCCAAAACCACGAAATGATTAAGAACGACTCCGTGGAGGAGGGCTCCAGAGACTACAACCACCTGGGGTTCGTGCACCTAAATCAATGTACACGGGCCTCAAGCATTCTCTCATCCACAGAAAATGCGGCCTCTGCGGCCGGGATTCAATGCCGCGGACTTCGGGCCAGCAGACGAGCACCATAATCACTAGGCCGTCGTGGCGCGTACGATGCACTACCGAGTGGGGTTGTCCATAATTACTGAAAAAAGTCACTTTCACCGCAAGGGCCAAGCAACGAATGCGATAGCAAGAAATTGAAATGTCACACGAAGATCCAGAAGCAGCTCGATAGTTGCAGCGCGCCGCTGAAGCACAAAAGACGCCCTGAAAGAGCGCACAGGCATGCACAGGGAAAGCGTGAACTAACAGCTGTCACAGTTGTTACATCTATTTGCTTGAGCAACGTGCTGCAAGTGTCGACAATGGAGAATCAGACGCTGCCAGATATTAGATGCGAAGCAGGTTTTGCGCTGAGCTGTGTCCGTAGTTCCATTGGCGACAGTCCCATCTCGCATAGCCATCTGATCGCGCGCTCGCGCCGAGGAGGTCTCCTTCCTCTTGCTCTGCGCCCGCCTGCTCATGACACGTGCAGAGCACTTTAGGGGCCCGGGCTGCCGTAGGATGTCCTAGCTTGGCGTAACGCAGACAAAACCATGTGTTCTGGCACGCGCTTGCGCGTTCGGCCCTGTGTAATGGGCTGGGTAACACCATTGGGTAAGACGCTGTGGCCCCTCCTCCTTACACTCTCTCAGCAATCATGTGATGGCGTTGGGGATCGAGATTCTGCAGACGCGCGATGAACCAACGCGTTGTATCCTAGTCAGAACGCGCTGGCACGCGCTAGCGCGTTCGGGCCTGCGTAAGGGGCTGTGTAAGACGCTGTGGCCTCTCCGCCTTACACTCTCTCAACAATCACGTGGTGGCGTTGGGGAACGAGATTATGCAGACGCGCGATGAACCCGCGTGGCGTGCTCCAACAAGAGTTCGCGATGAGTAACAGCAACAGCTACTACAGTGAATTGGTGGTGTGCTCCACTTCCAAGGAGGAGTTAACACCGGGCAAGGTTCCCGTGGTGAACGGAACTTTAAGTCGACCCATGCGCTGCTTCGCATCCCGACATGGTTCGCTTTAGTGGGAGATGGTGTAATTTTTTCTGCTTCTTTTAAACTGCGGCGCATGGAGTGACCCCCTGCGTCTCCAGCCACACCGGGGCGTCTGATGCAACGTGTGCCCGGTGTTCTTTGTTTTTTTTTTCCTTCCACATCACGTGTGGGCACAGAAAAGGGCCACTTTGTCGTGCGCGTCTCAAGTGCCGTTTTCAAATTGAAGGAAAATTATGAGCGCTGCCTCATAGAAAGCACGCTCACGGTCGTCCGAGATTTGCTTACCACCAGCAGTACATGGTGTACATAAATAGCTTGCCGTTATTGCGCTTGCGCACACATGGCGCGTGGTTGAGTTGTCTAACGCAGCGCGCTGGGGAGCGAGGGGTTGCTGGTTCGAATCCGCGGTCATCGCAATAAAATATCAACACAGGAAAGGGGGTATTGATTACATTTGATAGATATGATATATGAACATAAGTTCATTACAGAAAAAGGCGGATAAAATTCAGAATAATTTATTAAACTTTTAGTAAGTAGTCTTCTCTTCGCTTTACGCCTTGTCGCCGGCACGAAGTCGCTTTCATCCGACCTCTCGTCGCTGGCTGTAGAGTATATCAGCGTGTTTTCGCTGTCGGCGTCGCTCGGGTGACCGGAGCGCTTTCTTGGAACGGCCGCAGACGACGTGGAAGGTATGGGTGAAGGCGCAGGTGATCCCACGTCCATTTTCCCAGACACAAGAGCGGCGCCTTGTGCAACACAAAACAAAAAAAATCACGCCATATTCACGGAACGAATGATGATGAGTGGGGCGAAGCTCGAGAGGGGAGATCATCGGTAAAACCGTAACTCTCCCGTGAAAGTTCGCCCATTACATCATTAAGAAAGACGTAAGACGCGCAAGTGCACTTCATAGAACTCGCAACTCGTAAGACCCGCAAGTGCACTTCATAGAACTAGGCGGTCACGTACCACGAAAGACATGCATGTACAGACCCACGGCTTTAGGAAGTATAGCGTAGTGGGTTCCTCGCAAGTGCACTTCGCCCCTAAAATTATGATGATTTATAGCGTAGCGGGTTCCTCGCAAGTGCACTTCATAGAACTAGGCGGTCACGTACCACGAAAGACACGCATGTACAGACCCACGGCTTTAGGAGCTTCGCCCCTCACGTAGCACGTGAACCTATTACGAGCTGGCAGCTGACCAATAATCCCTCGCATACTACCTGAAAGCATCAAGTCAGCCAGAACGAGACCCTCGCTATAAATCAAGGAAAGTGGTAATTTTAAGGGCTCGTTTTTCTTTGCTATACACAATATTAATCATCACTAACAGACAATAATGCCAAGGAAAGTATAGGGGATGTCATTAGTGGTAAATGTAAGATAAATGTCAAGAAAGAAAAGTGGACGAAAAGATAACTTGCCGCGGGCAGGGACCGAACCTGCGGCCTTCGAATAATGCGTCCGATGCTCTACTAACTGAGCTACCGCGGCGGCCATCCCCCCGTCCACTTTATAGGGTATATATGTACATTTAAACGTGGGAGCGTTAGTCAGCGCCCGCAGTAGCCATGACGGCAAGTGTGGAACACTTTTTTTTTGTCTGTTGGCGTCACGTAGCACGTGAACATATTACGAGCTGGCAGCTGACCAATAATCCCTCGCATACTACCTGAAAGCATCAAGTCAGCCAGAACGAGACCCTCGCTATAAATCAAGGAAACAGACAGACAGACAACGAACTTTATTGGATCCTGAGGAGTTACGACCCCCTAACGGGAGGCCGTTGTAACTGCTGGCCGCGCCCACGTAGAGGACAGAACGCCGTGACGCTCCGCCCTTTCCTGGGCCCTCTGGATAGCCTGGGCTTGCTGTCGGAGTGCCGTGCTTCTGATGGCCTCCTCCCATTCGGCTTCGCTGGACAGAAGGGTTTGAGGCAACGCGGGACATCGCCAGAGCATGTGAGCCATGGAGCAAAAGGTTTCTCTGCAGTCGGGGCAACCGGGGTCAACGTCCGAGTACATCTTACTGAGAATGCCCCGCGACGGGAAAGACCCCGTCTGCAACATTCTCAGAGTAGCTGACTGAGCTCTGCTGAGCTTCGGGTGAGGAAGAGGATAGACTCTCCTGCCAAGTTGGTAATGCTTTGTTACCTCATTAAATGTCAGAAGTGGATCATTCTGCTGAGTCTCTTCCTGCCCCTCCGGAGCCTCCAGACCGCCGCGGCGCGTGAGTTCTCGCGCACGATCGTGGGCCAGCTCGTTGAGGTTTGGGAAGCCCTCGAGAACGTTCTTCCCCATGTGTGCAGGAAACCAAGTGATAAAATGAGAGCCGGGACAAGCCCTCTTCTCTAGAATGGAGGCCGCCTCTCGAGCGAGGTTGCCCGATTCGAAAGCTCTGATTGCCTCCCTCGAGTCGGTGTAAATGTAGGAACGCTCTGGGTCAGACAAGGCCAACGCTACCGCAATTTGCTCCGCTATACCCGGGGTGGCCGCCCTTACTGAGGCGGAGGAGCGAAGCTCCCCCCGCCCGTCTATAACCGACAACGCGAACATTCTCCTGTTCCCGTACTGCGCTGCATCGACAAAGACGGCGGAGTCCATGTCATCTTTAACTCGCCTCAAGATGGCTCGTGCACGGGCTTTACGTCTACCCTCGTTATACTGCGGATGTACGTTTCGCGGGAAGGGCCCCACCATGTAGGTCGCCCTCGTTTCCCTACTCAGTGTTGTCCGCCGTTCATCCATGATCCTAGAAGCCATGCCAACCTCGTCAAGGATTCTCCTGCCAGCCTTTGTTGACGATAGCCTAACCACCTGGGCAGTGACCTGCGCCTCTATTATCCCGTCTATGTTATTGTGCATCCCGAGTTGATCTAGCTTGTCGGAGCTCGTGAAAATAGGCAAGCCTAGGACTTTCTTGATGCTCTTGCGCATGAGCGTATTTAACTTCCTTTTCTCTGTTTTAGTCCATATTAGAGCTGACGCCACATAATTAATATGGCTCATAAGAAACGCGTGGTACATCCTAAGGAGGTTGTCCTCACTTAACCCCTTCTTGCGGTTGGACACCCTAGCGATTAACCTTAGCATATTCTCTGTCTTGGCTGTAACGTGGGTAATTGTTTTGGCATTACAGCCCCTCGCGTCTATGAGCAGCCCTAGGATTTTGACTGAGTCGACTCTAGGAATTTTCTGTCCACTCGCATATAATGCCACGGGGAGCTGGTTTAAAGGTGTTAGACCTCTAACTCCTTGCCTTGCCGGTCTGTAAAGTAACAGCTCCGACTTACTCGGAGACAGCTTGAGACCCGTGTCCGCGAGGTAGGTCTCCGTCTCGTCCAAGGCCGCTTGTAAAGCTTGCTCGATGTCCGCTAGGGAACCCCCTGGGCACCAAATCGTGATGTCATCCGCGTAAAGTGCGTGACCTATGCCCCGGAGGCCACCCAGCCTGTCTGAAAGACCCTTCATGACTATGTTGAAGAGCAACGGTGAGATAACTGAACCCTGGGGGGTACCCCGAGGTCCCAATTTGTATTCGCTCGACCGAATCTGCTCCGCTTGAATAGTAGCAGTTCTGTTCATGAGGAACGACCTGACAAAGGCCTGGAATTTGACTCCCAGGCCCATGCCCGCCGTGGCCTGCAGTATGTATCGATGGAACACTGTGTCAAACGCCTTAGTGAGATCCAGGGCTAGAATCCCCCTTACGTCCCGAATGCCGCTATCAAAGATTTGCTTCTTCAGCATTAGCATAACATCTTGCGTAGATAGCCCGTGCCGGAAACCCATCATATTATGTGGAAAGAGGCCCATACGCTCTATATACCCGGAAACCCTGTTCAAAATCGCGTGTTCTGCTACCTTGCCTATGCACGAAGTTAGCGATATCGGTCTCATGTTGTCCAAATCAAGGGGTTTTCCAGGTTTTGGAATCAGTATCACCGAGGCCGCTTTCCATTCGTCAGGCACATCTCCTTCCTCCCATACTCTGTTGATCTCCTCAGTTAGTAGTTCCACTGCCTTATCGTCCAAGTTCCGTAATAGTCTGTTAGAAACCTCATCCGGCCCCGGAGCCGATCTGCTATTTAAATTGTGCAGCACCACCCTTATCTCCGATTCGGTGAAGGGCGCGTCCAGATCCTCCACCGTCGCGCACTCGATCTGCGGATAATCCTCGTCCTGCGTCGGCCCTATGGGGAGGTATTTATCCGCGACCGCATTCAAAAACGATTGTTCAGTACCTCCCTCCTGCTTGTGCCTGTGGATGACTTTACTGAGTGTTTGCCTTTGATTCCCCTTAGTCTGCGCGTCACCCAGGAGGTGTTTTAAGAGGTTCCACTTCCCTCCTGTGCGCATGGACCCGTCTACTGCCGCGCATACCTCGTCCCACTGTAGCCTATTGAGCTCCACGCAATATCTCTCTATCTCTCTATTAAGCTCAGCAACCTTTTTTCTTAGCCTGCGGTTTAGCCGTTGTGTTTTCCACCTCGTCAGAATCGAGGATTTGGCCTCCAACAGGTGCGCTAGGTGGGGGTCCATCAAGGAAAGAAGTGGTAATTTTAAGGGCTCGTTTTTCTTTGTTATACACAATATTAATGATCACTAGCAGACAATAATGCCAAGGAAAGTATAGGGGATGTCATTAGTGGTAAATGTAAGATAAATGTCAAGAAAGAAAAGTGGACGAAACGATAACTTGCCGCGGGCAGGGACCGAACCTGCGGCCTTCGAATAACGCGTCCGATGCTCTACTAACTGAGCTACCGCGGTGGCCATCTCCCCGTCCACTTTATAGGGTATATATGTACATTTAAACGTGGGAGCGTTAGTCAGCGCCGGCAGTAGCCATGACGGCAAGTGTGGAACACTTTTTTTTGTCTGTTGGCGTCACGTAGCACGTGAACATATTACGAGCTGGCAGCTGACCAATAATCCCTCGCATACTACCTGAAAGCATCAAGTCAGCCAGAACGAGACCCTCGCTATAAATCAAGGAAAGAAGTGGTAATTTTAAGGGCTCGTTTTTCTTTGTTATACACAATATTAATGATCACTAACAGACAATAATGCCAAGGAAAGTATAGGGGATGTCATTAGTGGTAAATGTAAGATAAATGTCAAGAAAGAAAAGTGGACGAAACGATAACTTGCCGCGGGCAGGGACCGAACCTGCGACCTTCGAATAACGCGTCCGATGCTCTACCAACTGAGCTACCGCGGCGGCCATCCCCCCGTCCACTTTATAGGGTATATATTATTACGCCGTGTATGTGCCGGACTAGGAAGACGAAGAAGTGTGTGGAGGTGGAAAAGAAGAAGATCTCTCGGCAGCTTCGTCCTGTGCGGTCTTGCCGTCCAAGCCTTCTGTAAATAAACCTCAAACCCTTACTGTAGACGTAACAGAGTGGTGGAGGTGCGGGGTAAGACAACCAACGACGGAAACGCTACCCTTCGGACTTCGCCGAAGTCGTCGCCTCGCCGGCCTGCCTCCTTCCATGCCCATCATGCCTGACGACACAGACACTCGGGAACCAGCCCCCAGCAGTTCTTGGCCGCATCACAAAGAGCCACGACCCTTCTCCGGGAAGGCTAACGAAGACGTGGACGCATGGCTCAAGCACTACAAGCGGGTAAGCCACTACAACAGATGGGATGCTGCCTCCCAGCTATCTCACGTGGTTTTTTACCTTACCGATGTTGCACTCGTCTGGTACGAGAACCATGAAGACCTACTGACGTCGTGGGAACGCTTTGTTGAGGAGATCACGAAGTGTTTCAGCAACACAGCTGCGAAAAAGAAACTTGCTGAGCAGACTCTTGCACAAAGGGCTCAGTTACCCGGAGAGACATGTACAATGTATACAGAGGAGATTTTGAGGCTCTGCAGGCAAGCAGATGCCAGCATGTCCGAAGAAGACAAGGGGGGACATTTATTGAAAGGCATTGCAGAGGATGTCTACAACTTTCTCATAAGCAAAGAAAGCCTAACGTCAGTGTCAGATGTCATTCGCCACTGTCGGACGTTTGAGACATTGAAGCAGCGCAGAATAACGCCGAAGTTTGGTCGTCTGGCCAATGTCACTACGGTGGCCAGTGTAGAAACTACAGCAACTGTTGACCTTGCTACAACCATCGGTCAGATCGTCCGGGAAGAGCTATGCAAACATGAAAGCATGACGCGTGAAGTAGTCGGCACCTCTCGATGTTATTTCCCGCAAGATGTGGCTACCCCGCAGCTTGGGGATTTCGAGAATCCGTCCGTCAACGCAGCGGAGGTTGCGGAATCCCGGCCTATCCATCGCTCAAGCACGACTTACTACCAGAGATCACTGTACCCTCAGCGCTTCCGCACCGAACGCCCATACCGCCGACCAGCGAACGATTATGTTGAGCGTCGCACTTACACAAATGATCACGTCAACGTGCCGGGACACGTCGAAGGGCAGCGACGACTGCGCCCAGCTCCCGTCTGCTACAACTGCGGTGTGACCGGTCACATATCTAGGTACTGCGATCGCTCGCGAATACCACGCTATGAACGGCCGCCACCCTGGACGCAGCAGCCTGGTGTCCCATCTTTTGAGGCATGCTGGACCACCCAACCACGACCCAAGAGCAGCTTTCGGCAGGGACCCTTTCGCAGCCGCTCTCCTGCCTCCGACCGAGGTGTGACACCACCTTCAGCACCTCGACTGCGCCGGTCTCCGTCGCCCCGTCGCCACTCCTCGTCACCACATCAGGAAAACTAGACAGCGCGGCCGATGGGGGTGAGGTCGCTGGTGACTTGCTGCAAGAAGAGATACCTCCACCGGTGTTTATGTTTAAGAACAAAGTGCACGTTTTTGTTGATGGTGTAGATACAATGGCCTTGGTGGACACTGGTGCGACTGTGTCGATCATGAGTGCTGCATTCAAAGGTCGGTTGGGACGCAAAGTGATGTTTTTGTGGGAGAAAGCGACAACATTCTGTGGCGTGGGTGGCAACTCGTTGTGTCCGATTGGTGTTTTTACTGCGGCAGTGTCGCTGAGTGATCAAGTGTTTGCGACAGAATTCACTATTCTTCCACGGAGCACGCACGACATAATTCTGGGCATTGATTTCCTGCGAATGTGTGGAGCCACTGTTGATTGTAGAAACAGCGAGGTGTTCATAAGTGACACTGTTCCTGATGGACTTGTGGAGAATTCGGGCAGAAAACACGGTGCACTCCGAGTCCAAAAAGATACCGTTGTCCCGGCATTCTGTGCTGCATGCGTTCCCGTAGTTCCTTCGCCTATTTGCGACAACGATACCAGCTTCGACGCGATGGTGGAACCTTTCCATTTAAGTTGCATTAAGAAGAACGCGTTGGTACCCCATTGCATAGTTTCAGTGAGGAAAGGGTGTACGGAACTTTGGACCATAAGTTGTTCAAATGAACCAGTGCTGCTACCAGGAGGACTTAAGCTCGCTTCATTCAAAGAATACTCGCCGACGACAGTAGCTGTCCTCAGTAACGTTCGACGTGATGACCAAGTGAACGCTTGCTCAGACGATTCGAAAATTTCGCCTATGGTCGACAAGTCACTGACTCCAGACAAGCGCCGTATACTTCTAGACATTCTGCTAAAGTACTTGCCAGTTTTCGATTTTTCACAGAGTGACCATGCGCCTTCAATCCCCGCGTCTCGTACACGCCACAGGATAAATACAGGAACAGCACAGCCAATCCGACAAAAACCGTACCGAGTATCGCCGTCCGAGCGCAAGATAATAGACGATCAAGTGCGTGAAATGCTACAGAAGGGCGTCATCCAAGAATCATCGAGTCTTTGGGCAGCTCCAGTGATCCTTGTGAAAAAGAAGGACGGTACCTGGAGATTCTGTGTCGATTATCGCCGTTTGAATACCGTCACCAAGAAAGATGTTTACCCTCTCCCACGAATTGATGACGCCTTGGACTGTCTACATTCGGCGTCCTACTTTTCGTCTATAGATTTACGCTCAGGCTACTGGCAGATTCCTATCCATCCAATTGACAAGGAAAAAACGGCTTTCATAACCCCGGACGGACTCTATGAATTTAACGTGATGCCGTTTGGGTTATGTAACGCTCCCGCCACATTCGAAAGGTTCATGGATACTATTCTGCGGGGCCTAAAATGGAACATCGGTATGTGTTATCTCGATGACATTGTGATTTTTGGGCGCACATTTCATGAACATAACGAACGAGTGGACGTCGTTCTGGAATGTATTAGAAACGCTGGCCTGGTTCTTAATGCAAAGAAGTGTCGTTTCGGCGAGCGACAAACCTTGGTACTTGGACATCTCGTCAACAAAGATGGCATCAGGCCTGACCCAAACAAGACAGCGGCCGTGAAAGCGTTTAAACCACCTCGCTCAACGAAGGAGCTTCGTAGCTTCTTAGGCCTGTGCTCGTATTTTCGCAGATTTATTCCTGCCTTTGCGGACGTTGCCTTCCCCTTGACCAGCCTGCTTCGTCAAGGTGCTGGTTTTGAATGGACACACGACTGCGAGACTTCCTTCAACCAACTGAAGTTCCTACTCACGTCGCAGCCTATTCTCCGACACTTTGATCCGTCTGCGGCGACTGAAGTTCATACTGACGCCAGCGGAATTGGCATAGGTGCAGTTCTAGTACAGCGCTGCAATGAAAAGGAACACGTCATTGCATATGCCAGTAGAACTTTAAGTAAGCCGGAACGCAATTACACAGTGACTGAGCAAGAATGTCTGGCACTCGTCTTCGCTGTACAGCGATTGCGCTCATACCTGTACGGTCGTCCCTTCCAAGTGGTCACGGATCATCATTCCTTGTGCTGGCTTGTAAGCCTTCGCGATCCATCCGGCCGTCTTGCACGCTGGGCCCTACGCTTGCAAGAGTACGACTTTACGGTATTGTACAAGAGCGGCAGGAAACACGCTGACGCTGATTGCCTTTCGCGGATGCCGCTTGATACGACAGTTTGCGATGCCGACAATTTCGATCACCTCATTGCGTCAGTGACACCACTGGTCCCGGATAAGGCCACATTTGAAATTGAGCAGCGGAAGGACGTCAGTTTGGAGCCGTTATTTGCTGACGCACGAGCATCCACTTCGGAAGGCCGCTTTTGCGTTCGTGAAGGACTGCTTTACAAGAAGACCTTCTCGGCTACGGGCTCCCGCTTCCTGCTGGTGGTTCCAGCTACGCTACGTTCCTCTATTCTGCGCGCCATGCACGACGACGCAACTTCGGGTCATATGGGAATGACCCGAACACTCCATCGTACGCAGGAACGCTTTTACTGGCCACGCATGCGCCAGTCAGTTGAGCAGTACGTGGCCGGTTGTACCCAATGCCAAGCGCACAAATCAGTCACGACAGCTCCAGCCGGACTCCTACAGCCTGTGACACCTCCCAGTGCTCCATTTGAGCAAGTTGGCATTGACCTCGTGGGCCCTTTCCCGTGCTCATCGAAAGGCAACAGATGGATTGTAGTGTGCGCCGATTATCTTACCCGCTACTGCGAGACGGCCGCCCTGCCATCTGCGACTACTGGGCAAGTCTCCTCCTTCCTTCTGCACTCGATTATACTGCGCCACGGACCTCCTCGCGTCATCATAAGTGACCGCGGACGTCAGTTTACGGCAGACGTTGTCGAGGAACTCCTCCGTATGTGTGGCTCAGAACTTCGACATTCGACGCCTTACCATCCACAGACGAATGGCCTTACCGAACGAACAAACCGGACACTGGTGAATATGTTGTCAATGTACGTGGCGTCCAACCATAAGAACTGGGACGACGTTTTACCGTTGATCACGTATGCCTTCAATACTGCCCAACACGAGACCACCAGCTACAGCCCTTTCTTTCTTCTTTATGTTCGACCCCCTCGTTATACCCTCGATACTATCTTTTCGTTCACTGATAATGACGATCCTTCTTTAGCCGCAACTCTCTGTCTCGCTGAAGAAGCTCGCCGTCTTGCCCGCCTGCGTACCATAGCATCACAAGACCGATCGAAGCTCCGCTACGACAGCAAGCACCGGCTCGTCACTTATGAACCGGGAGACCTCGTGCCCGTATGGAAGCCTTTGCGCAAGCGTGGCTTGTGCCAAAAACTCCTCGCAAACTACGACGGCCCATTCGTTGTCCTTGAGCGCCTCAGTGCAGTGGACTATAGAATAGCCCGACTGACAGCTAGTGGGAGACGATCTACAAAGACTGAGGTCACTCATGTGGCTCGCCTCAAACCTTTTAGTCGGCGGGACGATGCCTAAAACGCGCGGTGCGCTTCGTCTGCGAAGGGGGAAATATTACGCCGTGTATGTGCCGGACTAGGAAGACGAAGAAGTGTGTGGAGGTGGAAAAGAAGAAGATCTCTCGGCAGCTTCGTCCTGTGCGGTCTTGCCGTCCAAGCCTTCTGTAAATAAACCCCAAACCCTTACTGTAGACGTAACAATATGTACATTTAAACGTGGGAGCGTTAGTCAGCGCCGGCAGTAGCCATGGCGGCAAGTGTGGAACACTTTTTTTTGTCTGTTGGCGTCACGTAGCGCGTGAACCTATTACGAGCTGGCAGCTGACCAATAATCCCTCGCATACTACCTGAAAGCATCAAGTCAGCCAGAACGAGACCCTCGCTATAAATCAAGGAAAGTGGTAATTTTAAGGGCTCGTTTTTCTTTGTTATACACAATATTAATGATCACTAACAGACAGTAATGCCAAGGAAAGTATAGGAGATGTCATTAGTAGTAAATGTAAGATAAATGTGAAGAAAGAAACGTGGACGAAAAGATAACTTGCCGCGGGCAGGGACCGAACCTGCGACCTTCGAATGCCGTCATGGCTACTGCCGGCGCTGACTAACGCTCCCGCGTTTAAATGCACATATATACCCTATAAAGTGGACGAGAGGATGGCCGCCGCGGTAGCTCAGTTGGTAGAGCATCGGACGCGTTATTCGAAGTTCGCAGGTTCGGTCCCTGCCCGCGGCAGGTTATCTTTTTGTCCACTTTTCTTTCTTCACATTTATCTTACATTTACTACTAATGACATCCCCTATACTTTCCTTGGCATTATTGTCTGTTAGTGATGATTAATATTGTGCTTGTTAAAGATATATTCGAAGTAGTGAACGCCCCTAAGCTGAACAAAATCAAACACGTGATATTATTAATCTTTTGAAAGTTTCATGAATTACCTTAGGTATCAAAAAGCACAAACCTAGCGGGTACTAGCACCTTGTTCACAGCTGTTATTGACATTTCTACGTAGCTGAAATGGAGTCATCACTAAAAATTATATTTCTTTTTGATCAGGAAAGTTAAATATTGTGGAATTAAACGAGAAAGAATGACACTGTGAAACTTCAAAGCTTTATTCTGATGCACCCGAAAGAAAGCCCTGCATAACGTGGATGTGGTATTAAAAGGCACTCTATCATCCAATGCTAATTCGTCATAATGATCAGCAAGCAAACACGGGGCCCTTACCTTTTTTTTACTTATTGTTTTACGAGGAATCTAGCCTAAACGTTGCGCCCGAAGCTAAAGGCTCAATACTTAGAACAGTGTTTATGGTGTCTCCGTTGTATAGCAAAAGTTATTCTTGTCGTTTCAAAGCTTTGCTAGGGCCTACATAAGAAAGGGACTATCTTTGAAGCACCAGCAAAATCGAGCATAAGAAAGAATATGTGACACACTACTGTCTTTATGTTTCGCGTGGTCTCCCCAGTGCAGGGTAGCAAACCACATATGTTTTCTGGTTAACCTCCCTGCCTTTCCGCATTACATTTCTCTCTCTCTCTCTCTTTGATTCAGCATTTCATTCAGTGTGTGCGCCGTAATCACAGCTCAGATTGGGTCACAGTTGGCTGTAATTTTTGCACGGCGCCCCTTCAGAGCATTTAAACATTAAGGAAAAACGAATGTCGGCAAGACACCTCTCCACCATTCTGAGCAATCCTGTTAGACACAAGCACTTGCGTAGTACAAATACAGACCGCTGACCCAAATCCGAAGGACTCTACCCGAATACGTACAGTCGTTTTTACGACCATTCGAAATAAGGGGTGCTCGACACCCCGTAGGCGAAATCAAGTTGAAACGAGAGCAGAGGATTTCAGTGTGAATTCGGACAGTGTGCTTTTTAGGGGCGAAGCTCCTTAAGGCGGCACCCGTTCGTCCCTCGTAGTCGTAGTCGTAGTGCGTAACAAGTCTTACGCTTTGACCTCCAATGTGGTGCCGGTGGGAGATTTTTCCTGTGCGTTGTTGAACAATAAAAAATTCGCAGCGTGCGCGTTAACTAAAAGCCGAATTTTTCTGTCTCTCATTCCCCATTAGCAGCCATTGGCATGTTCCAGTAGGAAACGTTAGTAGAAGTAGAAGTGTAAGTGTCAGCTAAAAGCCGACTTCTTCTGTCTCTCATTCCCATTAGCAGCCATTGTTTACCTCCAAGGTAGTGCCTGGTGAGATTTCTCCTGTGCGTGATTAAACAATAAACATTTTGTTCAAAACGCCGTTGATTGATGAAATAAACCAACGAAAGACGCCAGATGTTTTGTAAAAGCAGAACGAAAGAACGCCAGATGTTTCTAAAGCAAAACGAAAAGACGCCCGCTGCTTAACGAAAGACGCCAGATTTTTCTAAAGCAATGGTTTTCTAAACAATGAAAATTCACAGCGTACATGTAAAATTAAAGTGAGCTGCAAGTCGTCATAACTAATCGAACCTTTAGTATAAACGCGCCCGGTCTCACGTCGGTGATGATGTACTGGGCAGAATTCACGGAAGATTCACGGTTTACCGATGAACCTCCGCAGCTTCGCCCACTCATCATCGTTCACTCCGTGGATATGCTGTGATTTTTTCAATACAGTAGGCTCAGATAAAAAAGACGACGATGGCTCCCGTCTTTTGTGGGTGCATTTGTCGTATGGTGGCTGACCGGGTCGCATGCGTGATTCGCGTCGGAAAACTGTACGCGGTAAAACTTGGTGTTATGATTGTACAAGAAAATTGAGTATGCTCCCTTTCAGTATATTCTCATAACAGTGCAGTAAGATCAGCGCAGTTCGATACTGAAGACCGCGATTTGCTGGAAAATTCAAACGAGAAAATATTCCGACGGAAAACAACAAAAATGTTCTCGAAAACTTCAATTCAAGCAGTGCCGAAATTATCACTTGTGCTCTTCCTGCCACAAATATCTAAGGATGGTAGACTTCTGTAATGCCCTTGCGTTGCTTACAGCTGACGTTAGAGGTGTGCTTTATCTAATTTCAATCTCATGTCTAGTACGTATCGCATGACCTTCGTGGCATAAATGGAACCTTCAGATAGCGGGGCACTACTTTCTCTCCGTTGTGACCACAGATAGAGAAGTGTGCAAAACCATATAGCATTACCGAAATGTCGAGTTTTCAACTCGTAATGGAAATAAATACTCTATCAATTGCCAAAGTTCTCGTGGAAAATATAAAACCAACGTCCATTAATTACGCTTGTCATTCAGATGCATATATTGCAATATTCATCAGTAGAGACCGGATTTTAGGCAAATACCTATTTTGTCCCTGGCACTCTTATCGCACCACTTTGACATCTGATCACGAATTAGAGGTTAAGAAAGCCTTTATTAGTGTTTATCTACCGCCCATGAATCCCTATTATGGCATGTGTACCTAAATGCTTACAAATAACCACAAAATATTTATGTTCAACATTGGCGCCTCTATGAACGCTATTTAGCCCAAAGTTTCGCTCCTGGGTGCACTTTGGGATCGTTATTGATGTTACCGTGCAATACTAACTGTCCGAAACTCTATGGGACTCAACCTAGTGTTCTAGTTCAACCAACTCCCGGAAACAACCGCTAGCAGCAGTGAAATGGGACGCGCCGGCGAGCATACCCAGCCGCGCTGACTTACAAGGCACGAGAGCGGTTGGCGAATGCGAAACCGCGGAGTGCCGTCATGGGAAAGCCGAGGGAAGAACACAAAAAGAAAGAAAAATGTGATGTGTACGCGACTTTTCTTGTTTGTAATTTACTTTTTATGATGTCCTGCGCAAGGGGAGAAATTGGCTCTACGCAATTCGGCCCAGGCAATAGGAGGAATCCCTCCCTTCTGGTCTTTTGGTGATCTGGCTACCTGCTCCTGCTGTACTCTTCTCAGCCATGCCGAAAAGAAGGACACCCATGAGTGTGTTTATTCGATAGCGGGCTCTTGTCTCACCGTGGTACTGAATAAGCGGAGAGACCGTGTTCTGCGAACCTTGCTGGACAAAGCGCAACTGAACGGCTATGTTCAACTGTTCCCGCCTTTTGTGTCATCTTAAAGAATAACGTTTTTTGTATTTCCTTTGTAGATAGAGGTCGCGAACGTCATCGTTTCAGATTATTCGCATTGATGTAAACATCTATTGCGCGTATATTTACGATAATGGATGCTTAAAACGGTGCTTTGGCTACCTGTATTTGGCGCCTTAAACGCGTTCTTTTAATGCCTAAAAATCCAACCTCTATTCATCACCCGATATCTTGAACAGCGAGCCAGGCGAGAGACCAGGCTAACATCTGAAGCACGCCATTGAAAACTTTCCATCTACCTAGGTTGGTCCCTCCCGCCTTTCCTCTGAAAGAAGGAGGGAGGAACTTTCTGCCAACTAAATAAAGTTTGCTGATTACCATCCATCCATCCGTCCGTCCGTCCGTCCGTCCATCCATCCATCCATCCATCCATCCATCCACCCACCCACCCACCCACCCACCCACCCACCCATCCATCCATCCATCCATCCATCCATCCATCCAAAATTTCCACGCAATGTCTACTGTTGTATGGCTGATATAGCATCGCTTGATGTGGACGCATCCCACTCAGGTTGACGCCTAGTGGCACATCTGATACCGACGACAAACGCCCATGATCAAATTTAACCCTTGTGGTAGCTGATGTTCTTAACATATACGTGGACACCGCATATGGTGTATCCCGCGCAAAGATGGCATCAACAAGCGCATAATAAACACTAATGCTCGATATGCGCTCCTTCAAAGCGTCGTGAAATGCGAAGAGAAACGCTACGCGCGTCTTGTCTTCCCTCTAGCCTGGCCGTTACTTCTCACAGGGCGAGCAGAGAACGCGGTGCGACAGCCAGGTGAGCGTCGGAGAGCTATTTGTCGATATGGATGGATGCTATGAGCGATGCTTGCGCTAAAGCCGCCACTTCACGATGTGTTAAAGCGTTGACGAAATTAAACTTGTATTGGAAACGCGTCGAATAGAACGGTCGTTGCAACGGCGCATTTTTTTTTCATCCATCCACCCAACAGCTGTTTGAAAAGAAAAGTGTGAAAGATAAAAGGCACGTTCATGTCGCCTCCGCAGTATGTTTGGCGGTGGCGACATGAACATACTGCGGAGGCGACAGTATGTTTGGCGGTAGCTCGGCAATAAAGAAAAAAAAAGTTTGGCGGTAGCTCAGTGGGCTAAACACCCGCCAGCCATCGTCGCGGACTGAGAGGTCATAGGTTCCATTCCCGTCAACGGAACATTTTCTTATAGTTTTTTTTCTTTGCCATCTGATCGCGTTCATTTTGCTGACGCACTTCCGTGACGAAAAAACGTCATGAAAGTCTTGGTGGACCCCGGCATAAAACACTTTCGTGTTAAAAATCATCCCCATGCGATGACGTCACTCTGGTACGTAATTGGGAAGTCACCGGTCAACATACTTTGTGACGTTAACCTGACGTCACTGTGACGCCACATAGAGACGTCGTCACATACTATCGTCGCTTCATCAAATATGAGCCCATCCCAGAGGCACTGCAGAACCACGTGACATACAGAAAGCTGCTAATGCCTCCAGTCTCGGAGTCAATGCATAACTACGTTGGTTGCACCCAGTTTACAGGGGGGGGGGTCTAACTAGAATTCGCGCGTATGGCATTTGGAAAACGCTTTTTTTGAAACTGTAATCAACATATGCTAACCTAATCATTTTCCCGTTTCTTGCCGTCAGCGAGCATATTCTTCTTTCAGCTCAGTGACGCCAACAAAATTTCCCCAGCTTGAGTGGCAACTCTAGTAACGAAACCTTAATGTAAGACACGTGGGTGTGTTAGCAGTATCTGTGGGTTCTGGTGCAACAAAAGACACAGGCTAACACAATTCGCTTACACAAGGCCAATACAACCTACCGAGAAAAATAAAATGGCTTCTGGCTTCGAGTAGTCTTAGCGAAATGTATAGCAAGGGTGTATGAATACTTTTATTTTCCACTGGACAATGACTTCCGAACAAGGAGGTTAAAAAAATAGCTGGAGTGGCGATCATTGCGCAAGAGTGAAGCCGTACCCACCAAAAGATGGCGGCTGCGCCCGCCATCTTAGTAGGGGCAAGATGAACCATCGGCGTTCGGCGAAGGAAAGCGAGCGTTTCCCACGCACGCCAGGCGAGTTTAATATGGCAACTTTTACGGGTCAGATACTGCTCCAAGTGTGTCTTTGTGTTACTAGTTTCCGTAAATAAGCCTCAAAGTCATGGCAAATTTTATAGGCGATCAATCGCCAATACTCCTCTGGGCGGGTTACTTTTGTCGGCAACAACGATCTTTTACTTTATAATTAACGTAGTATTTACACTAACCGATCAAAGCCATTTGCTCTCCAAGTAGGCACCACCAGAAAAGAGCATGTTTCCGAGCTCTTTGGTGGGCAAAAGCTGGCTTCACTTTCGCTGGCAAGGCGTTGCGAGGGCTTCCACTCCAGAATATTTTTTTAAACCTCCTTGCTTCCGAAGTAACGCCATGGGAAAGCTTCATACAGCGACTGCAGTCTCTGGGTCGCGGCGTTGCATTTTAGAAGCTGTGGACGCTGCATGTTGCCGTGCGTGCTTACATTTCTTTCACCTCAAGGTGCCTCAATGTGTCGCTACATCGATTGTTGTGGCAACCGCCACAAGAACATTCGGTATATTATCCTTAAATGGGAGTCTAAAGACTGAGAAGCTAAAGACTGAGAAGACTGAAGACTCGTCTAAAGACTGAGAAGCTAGCCTAAAGTAGTTTCCCTTTACGCGTTAATCTTAAGCTTAGCCGAAATAATATTTAGATGCACTGGCAAAATCATCAATCTAACCAGAACCTATGCGCAGGCTTTTTCATATGACATATCCATGCAGTTTCTTTTGCAATTTGTTCCATTGACAGATAGTTAACTTCCCAACTTGTTTGCGGAGCGCCGTCGCACGTTTAACATTCCTGCTCGTATTTCCTGCGCTACGTAGCGCTGTAAATCGTGAAACCCTTTATATGCGAAGCAGTTTTCTTTTTGCTCTGGGCTGTGTCCGTCCTTCCCCGCGCGTCCGCTCCCCCACGTGCATGCGCCAACCCTCCTCACTCTCCTCGCGTGAGCGCGAGGTGGGAGGAGGTGGCGTGAGCGCTGCCTTCGCTTCGTTTCTCCTCTCCCGTTTCTCTCTCTCCGCCACAGCTATGCGCTCGTATATAATGCGGCGCGCACTCACTCCCGTTGCACTCCTCTTCGCAAAGGCGCTATGGAACCTCGCGAAGCTGAACGTAAACGGCAACGCCGGCAAGCGTTGCACTCTCGTTCGCAACGGCTCTATGGACGCTCGCGATGCTGAACGTAAACGGCAAGGCCGGCAAGCGAATCTCGAAGCTGCGAGGAAACGCGAAGCCGAAGCGCAACAGAAACGAGCTGGGGGGGGGGGGGAGGGGGAATAGGCGGTACACAACATATACACAACTCCACACACAAATGAAGCATACACGAAAACATACAAATGGAACAACAATGAAAACACAAGTGAACATCCCGCGCTGCTTCGCATCCCAACATGGTTCCCTTAAGTGGGAGATGTAGTTTTTTATGGCAATAGCGCTTAGTGAATTTTGGGTAGCTCCCCAAATTCACCACCGAGTGGGGTTGACGATAAAGTCTAAACAAGTTCAAAAGCAAAACAACACAGGAAGGGAGGTAAGGATTCTAATTGACAGATATGATATAAGAACATAAGCATAAATAAATGGTGGTAAGTGCGGCTCGAAACTACAGAACCGGACAGTTTCGTTCACCCTGTAATTTACCTTCGGTAAATTACAGGGTGACACGTGTGCACCCTGTAATTTACCTTCGGTAAATTACAGGGTGCACACGTGTCATCAATAATTAGGGGCCTAATTACACTCTGTGAAACCCGTTGCTTAACTCCCATTGAAGTTAGGAGAACAGGGGAACATCCGTTGACTTACACTAGTGCATCCCCATATTCCCCCCCATATGCTATGTCTAGCTATATGTTAACAACTTCAGCTACCCAACCGTTAAATCATGACAACGGGCGTTAGTCGTCGGGATGGAGACACGGGTCGACGTCGGTACATCCACGTCGAACGGTGTTATAGCTGCCAGACACCGATAGACATTGTACGAGCTCTCATGTATAAATACGCAATAAACAATCAACTACTTCTGTGAAGACAAATTTCACTTTCGTGTTATACTAATTAGCCTACTACGACGGAGGGATCAGCCATGATTTTTGTTTTGATCCCGTGATGCATGCACCGCTTTCCACTTTACGGGCTCTTCGGTACATGGACCTTATGAAACGAATGTAGTAATGTCTAAGGCCAATAAATCCAGAAATAATGGTTGTAGCCTTAGCGTTCGTTGGATGCACTTACGCATTTAGGAAGGACATTAAAGTGCGCGAGTGCCTTTTTTTAACACCAGTGGGGTGGCGTCTACATTTAGCAGTAAAAATGCATGACAACGACAAATTGTCTTTTGAAGACTGCCTGCGCGATTTCGAGAAATCGTAAACTTCAAAACCTTCGATATCTCTCACCACCTAGGGAATCGCCGTTCTTCCTCTCATACGCTAACGGTAAAAGCAACGTTGGAAAACGTTTTCAGCTGTGCTGAAAAAACCGGTAACATGAAACAGAAAATAGTACACGCCAGCTTCAAATGCATCTTTTTTCCGTGCTGAATAAGACATGCAGTGCAAGTATCAGTGCCCATTTTTGCCTACTCGACATGAATATTGAAATTAAAAGCGCATTATTGTCAAACGAAAGATATTTCTTGAACTCAAGAACATGGTCAGACAGTACAGAAACACGTAATATTTGTGGAAACAGACTTATTCACAATATTGTACACATCCATTTTATTATTGCGTATTAACATAAAATTACACTCCTACTGCTGTTCAACGTAGGTTCCAGATAAAACTGTGTTCCAGATATAATAAACGTAACCGTCAGGGACCTTAGGTGGGTCCTAGTTGATTGGCAAGTTTTACCCAAAACAGTAGCTGTATTTTCCTTTACTTCTTGCATGCTTGATTGTAACGACACTCATTTTATCGAAACCAACGACTTATTCCAGTTACCCAGTTGCCTGTTTTGCCAATTGTGCCTCTTACGAGTGTAAAGCGACGCCATGTCTGTATCTCATGTTTCAGCTATATAATTCATCCACGTCACTGTTTCCTTTAATTGAAGTGGTCCTTCCCATCAACCCTTTCTTCGAATATGAAACAACTATAGTGCTGCAACGGAACAAAGCACACCAAACGCTGTACTGGCGCTCGAAAAATTACTACGGCGCCGTCGTGTCTCTGCAGCAGATCTTCTCGGAACAAAAGAATAGCGTCTCCACGCGCTTTAACCGACAAACTTTCAATGGCAGAGCACCTTAACTACATTTACTACATAGCTACCTTAGCTACATTTACAAGTGCTTCACCTCTGGTCTAAACAGTATATGCGTCATTTTGTTTGCAGGTAAGTGTGCGTGCTTTTCCAAAGCTTTGTCCATTCTCGTAGCTAGTTCCAGAGGCTCGGGGACCATCGTTAACTAGTTTGCATTCGAGGCCAACCACGTTTCCGCAGTGACCGTAGGCCAACTACGGTCACTTCAATATTGCCTTATAAAAAGTTTAGTTTCATTAAAGTGTTTCAGGACCTCTTCAAGCGTCCAGTTACTGCAGCTGCACGCTGTAGCTGTATCTCACAAAACATCTTCATCACACTGCTTGAGCACGGCGCAATATTTCATGTAAATTATTACACCCAAAGTGCCCGAAGGCATTACATTAATGGAAGCGGGATACGAACACATTTCAAAAGAGCGCAATAAGAGCAATTTGCAATAAATCAAACAAAAGAAAGAGAACAGTTATTTAAAGCATCGGGTAATACAAGGACAAGTATTATTAGTGCAAGTGGCGGGTTAGTTCTTCCCCAAGTTTTCTTCGATCTGTGCTGGAAGCAATGGTGTTAGTAAGCATGTTTCACAAGGTTATTGTGTGTGTGAAAAAGGAATTATTCATCGCTTGCGTACGACCGTTTATGCGTGTGATATGACATCTGTGATCTAATGCCGAAGTTGATATTACAGGTGTGCTTACTAGTTTATGCCCTGTATATGACTGGTAAAAGAAGCACTGAAGCAGACAAAGACGAGCAAATATGCGACGTAATTCGAAGCCTAGAAGTGATAGGGTACGTCTCAAAGCAATTATACTAATTTACGGTGAGTATTGCTATAATATAAAACATGCTGCCTTGTGATCTACAGCTTATATTTGATCGGCAAGATATGATTGCCGCACATACGTTAAGCATGGAAGCTTCTTGATATCAGCCGATGCGGATTTAAGAGGGTGATGTATTTTTGGAGGTCATGTTCGTTGTCTTGTGTTAGGCCTCTTGCGCCATCTAAAATGATGACTACCTTCATTATTCTTGAGTGTTTCAAATCAGTAGCGTAGGCAGGGGGCGGCACACCGGGCCCGTGTGCCCCCCGGTAATTTTCTTACCCATAGGGTACAGAGCGCAAGATGACACTCGACCACGCTTATCTGCCCAAACCCCATGTCTGATCAAGGAGGTGCCCCCCGCCCCCCCGAAATAACCTTCTGCTTACGCCACTTCGATGAAGTGGATGCGCTTGAAAGACGAGGACGAAGAAGAGACGGGACACACAGTGCGCAACTTACAACTTGTTTGTTGTTACAACTTGTTACAAATTGTTGCACTGTGTGTCCCGTCTCTTCTTCGTCCTCGTCTTTCAAGCGCATCCACTTCATCGACATGCAGAACCAACTGGCCCAACTAAGTGCGCTTACGCCACTGTTTCAAATGCGTATGAAGTAGTGTCATGCAGTTATTTTTTATTGTATTACGTGTACAGAGCAGGTGGCACTGGAACGCTTGGTGGATACCGATGGTATAACGCAAAACTGACCTCCGAATTCTTTCGTGAACAACCCCGTCATAAGTGATTTCGATGTGCGTCACCGGAATGTATTTGTACCACGCAAATGTTTGTGTGTATCAGGATTCCTCAGAATGGTCGACAGGTGTGTTTCAGCCAGTCTTTATAGCTTCATGTTTAGAGGCTCTGAAGTGCCGCCATGTAAAATATACAGCCAACTGTGACACATTTTGAGCTATGATTACGGTGCACACACCGAAAGAAATGCTGAATCAAGCGCGCTGAAGAAATGACGTGAAAGATAAAGACAGTAGTGTGTCTCACATGCTCGATTTTGCCGGTGCTACGAAGACATTCTCTTTTTCTCGTGTAGACCTTAGCTATGCTTAGACAATAACAACTTTTGGTATACAACGATCACTTCATAAACGCTGTTCGAACTATTGAACCCTTATCTTCCGGATCAACGTTTAGACAAGATTCCTCGTAAAGACGAGCAAAAAAAATAAAATTGCAGGCTGCACTATGTTTGGTCACTGATGATTGCGTCAGATTAGCATTGGGTGAGAGATTACCTTTTAATACCTTATCCACTGTAAGAAGGGGGCTTTCTTTCGGGTGCATCAGATTCAAACGTCAAAGTTTCACAGGGTCATTCCTCCTCGTTAATTTCCATTAAACATAACTTGATGACACGGAATATATAACTGTTAGTGATGCCTTCATTCAAGCGGCGCTGGAATATCAGTAACCGCTGCGAACAAGCTGCTAGTATTCACTAGGTTCGTGCTTTTCGATACGTACACTAATTCATTAACACTTCACTCAATAAATATAACCTTGTGGGTATTCTTTTTTAACTTAGGGGCGCTCACTACGTTGAACATATTTTGAACAGGCACCAGCTTTTAACCAAGGCTAACTACCAAAAAGACTAGCGAGCCTAAACATCTCATCACTTAGCGCGTGTATATATATGAGACGGATAAAAAATTCCTTATTTCTTTCTGTCCTTCTTCTTCTACAATTGAAAATTAAACTTCCGAGCCATTGATTACGCTATAACGAAACACGCAATTTTATTATGATTTTTCTCGATAAAGCGTACTCACTTCAACCCAATATAGTGAGCGAGAGCGTGACAAAGTGTATCTCAGTGTCCTCTTCATTTTTAGTAAAATTTTATACTTTCTAGTTGAGAAGCAACCCTGCTGCAGTATATCTTCTTTTGTCGGACTGCTAATTAGTTTGAGTAATTAGGTACATGTCCTTAACTAAACTGCCATAACTCCCGCAGAGATTTACTGGCACTAATCGTTCCAAACATTTCTTCAAACATCGTTCGGTGACATATACACATATTGCAGGGCTGGCAATGTTGTAATAACAACCAACTATCCCCACAGGCAGCCCTGAATACTTCATTAAATCAGCAGGGCGCCCCATGATCTTCGTTAGTTATGAGTAATAGTTAAAGTCCACCAAATTATATGTTCACCTGCACGAAAGTTATGCGCAGGCATATTTTGTTTGTGGTTCAGAAGAATACAGAAAGGAAAATGTTAACCAGATGCCGCATACATAAATATATTTTAAAAATGGCTTCGGCTACCTCGCGATTCATTACTGTTATTTTTTCATTGCATTATTTTTTGCAAACCCTACACTATTTCATGTTCTCAACCGCTTCAGTCATTTCCTTATACCTGTTCCTCTATCTCATTGCTCGTGAGCTAACCAGATAGGTTTTTATGCGTTACGAGAACTAATGCCCCGAGTGGTGACGTGTAATTAATAGTCGCCATGATAAGAATCCTGCGCTTTCGCTCATAATGCGCGGTAGCGACGCGACAGCTCTCGAAACACCCTAGGCAAAAAACGACTTTCCCAGTTTCACACGACATAAATATGTATCAGCTTTCGCCAGATGCGGTTGGTTGTTGTCATATTTGCTGGAACAGAAGTTCGTGCAATGTCGGTTCCAATTGTGGTGGGGCGAACAATGTAAAGAGAAGGCGTCTCGTGACATTCTTCAAGCCTAGACGTACAGTCTGAGTCACACTTGTCAAGAGACGTCGCGCGCGTAGCTCTGGACGCTGGCGCCGTCCACACCTGCTACCTCACGTTAGCTACAAGCTTCCATTCATGCCTGAATTGCAGCACAATGACCGAGAATGCGGCGCGACTATGTCTGGTGTCATTACGGCGTTGGTCCCTGCGTATTTTTGCAGAAAATGGTGACTGAAGGCGGCCGACTTGCCGCTCTGGGCCAGTGTGATTCAGAGTGTACTTTCGGGAGAAGTATGAGAAGGAACACACGAACGCAAAGCCAATAGCCTCAAACCCGAAGCGGGACAATTCCCGGCGGCTGCTCTCGGAAATGAAGTTTAAAAGGCGCCGCGGTGCCATTCAAAGTCAACATGACCGCATCGATCAGCCGTTTATGATACAGCAATGTGATCTTTTATTGAGGTGATTATTTCTTTCGTTGTAGGATTTATTTTGCTGGATATGAACGCATGAGCGTCGCTGTTGCCTGTAACAACAGAAGCGTCGCCCTACTAAGCCTGTCGATGAAGGTCCAATTCCCGGCATGGAGGAAGGAAACAGTTACGAGGAAGCAATGCGGAATGCGTTCGAAAGAAAGAAAGAAAGAAAGAAAGAAAGAAAGAAAGAAAGAAAGAAAGAAAGAAAGAAAGAAAGAAAGAAAGAAAGAAAGAAAGAAAGAAAGAAAGAAAGAAAGAAAGAAAGAAAGAAAGAAAGAAAGAAAGAAAGAAAGCACGTCCGACACACGCACACGCTAAGCTTCCCTTGCCCCATTTTCCTGATAGCACAAGGACTCCTCGTTTTTAAAATTACTCCCTTCCATTCAACTTATGCAAAAAGGAGGCGAAGTGCACCTAGCCAGTTCAATGAACGGCACGAGCAGGTGGACCCAATGATTGAGTTCTCCTGGGCTCACGCCACACCGGCTTTGCCGCCGGGAAGCAAGCATCGAGTGCACGAAAGTGAAGGGCTCGTGATCGCTGGTCTTCTAAGCTCCTTTTCCTTTGTCCCGTCCTATTTAAAGCTACAAATATAGCTAAATGCCTCATCAGACACGAAAACTGTCCGTCGGCGGCGGCGGTAGCGTCAGCACGAAGTAATGAAAAAGTCATCATGCGGTGACGTCATTTGGACCTCACATGTCGCCAAAAGATTTTACGTCGTTATGGCGTCATTGTGACGCCACTTTCACATCAGCTAACAAGACCTCACAAGATGAAGCCATTACATGACTTAGTCGCTTGGTGAAACGTGGGCCGATCTCGGAGGCAGTGCTGCAAAACCAGGTGAGGTGCAGAACGCTGTCATGCCTCTGATCTCGGAGGCACTGCTGCAAACTCACGTTCGGTGCCGAAAGCTTTCGGGGGAGGCGTGGGATGAATCAATGCAATCGACTGAGAAGGAGGAGTAGGAGGCTATCTCTCTCGAGTCAACCGAGGCGAATGCATCGGGGACCGCGTCACATTTTCGCGCTGTTAATATGGAAGCATCAGCGTTCGGACCATGCGTTTCACGTCATGGGTTCCCACTCAATATTATGGCGGCATATTCTTTATTTGTAAGCGAGAAACAAACATAGCACACGACACAGGTAGTGATGTCTCTACAACTTCGTATGTAAAGCAAGAACCAGCCTAGCAAGTGATTTTATTTTGTCCTGAAATAGCGCTATGGGGAGGGCGCGTACCATTGGATTCCCAAAGACCAGCGGAAACGCGATGGTACACTGCATTTTATGCTCTCACAGTCATTCATTTCATGAAGTTCATACCTCGACCGCTCAGGGCTACGCCATATTGGCCTATAGGACCGGTTGATGCCACAGGTTCGCTGGCCAGCATGGTGGCCAGCCACTTTTACAGCATGGATCGGCCGGGGCCCATATTTTTAGACGTTTTTTTGCTGCCTTCTACTGGACACGAGGTATATTTTGCATCGCGCGGCACATCAACTTGGCCCACGCGAAAACAGTTTGCAAAAAGCTCGTCGAGTTCGAACCTTGCTCCCAATGTCAGTGCATGGCATTATTTCCAAAAATAGCTCGGTTCATTTTGCTGGTTGCCCTAATTCTATACAGATATATTGCCGTTTTGTTAAAAGACATACTCAAATTGAGCAGCTTACCCTGGTCATTCGGTTAGTTTTTATATATTGTCACAGGAAAAGCATCGAACACTGGAAAATGTTTCGCAACTAACTTGAAAAACAGCTGCAATTTCTCTATGGGAGTAGTAAAGGTGCCATCGCGAAAGTTTGAGCTCGTTGACAATGGTCCATTGCTAGGTTTAGTAAGCATTTCGTTTTAGCGCATACAGATGAAGTTATACTATCATCTAATGACATTAGTGGCATTGAATGCGCTCGAGAAACTCGTTCGGGTTTCTAATTCAAGTCGAATTAATACTGTCGACACCAGAAGCAATGTAAATTGTGGTATTGCGCATTCTTAATTTAACAAACGTTTCTACGAATCATATATTACTCATATAACACGTTTTAAGGAATTTGTCATTTTAACATGAAAACATCAGCGTGGCAACCTAGCAGAAAATGTTTAGGCAGCTGTCTGGCCAGGCTCCTAAGCTGGGGAAAAGTCCCGCGCCGTAAGCGTAACCTTAGATCCAGAGGCACCCGTCACAGGAGCAACTCGCACGAGAGAGACGTCTTCTTCCTCTTGTTCTTCGAGCGCCTTGATGATGATATTAACGCAGGCAAAACCACATATTGGCCGCGAGATCGAGCGGAGTCGCCGCCTAGCGGCTTGGATGTGGATTGCTCCATGCGTCGTCTGCTAACCCCGTTGTGTTTGCATATGCGCGTACGTCATGCATATCCTCAAAAGGCGGTTTGCTCCGTTTCGTTAGTGCAATTTTAACCGCTCGTACGTATGCCTAACACGATGTAAAGAAGCATTTGGCCTTGATCGGCTGTATATGTGCTGTAATAAGATCAGAGAGTGCACTTGTCGTGAATCGTCGTACCCTCCGTTCACGAGAGTCATATCAGTGTAGGTGCCGCTCTGTGGTTCAAGCGCATTGCAAAGTGCACTTGGTGTTGCCCTAAAGATGAGAAGTATTAAATCTCATGTGATTATAGCCTTTTAGTGGCGCGGTGGTAAAAAAAAAGGCTCGCATGTACTTGAGCGTTGTGGTTAAGTGTTGTTTATACGTTACGCGACGAGCTTTAGTTCTGTACGGTCCAGGTCCCACTACAAGAAATATTTCTGTCAAGTCGCGCCTAACACTTCGGTACTTAAACTGTCCCCTTAAAACAACACAAAATGGAATGACATGGAAATCGCAAAACTGAGTTGCCGTGCGCAATTTTAACTTGTGGAGAAATTTATACAAAAACTCCCGTGTACTTAGATTAAGGTACGCGTTAAAGAGCCCTGATGGTCAAAATTAATCCAAACGGCGTACTTTACATTTATATCGCAGTATATAATTTCACGCAAAGCCAAATCCTTTTTTTTACATTGTCTTGAGCATTTGTGTTGCGTTGTTATAGATTGACGGAAGGCAGCGGACGACATTATTCGCATGAAAAAACGTACTTTGGTCCCGTGAAAAAAACGGACCTTTTTTCCATTACTATCATGCAAGTAATCAATCGAAGAAATTTCCGTGCTATACAGTTACCTTTGTGTACTGTTCACTGGAATAAAAACAAGCGTGTGCGTGTTAAACGTCTCCGTAGCGCTAAAGCGCTGTCAGCCACGTCGCTTTCCTCAGTAAACCTATCAACTGTCCTACATTTCATGGAAAACTGAATAAGAAATGCGAATGAATATTTGAGCACGCAGTGCACAAAGTGCTATTTCAACTCATCATGCAGGAATAAGGGCTTTCTTTTTGTTGAGGGGCATCCAAATGAAAAAGAAGTAAATAGTTAGTTCAGACGCGCTATACAGCCGTGCGTAGTAGGTGGAACACAAGCTAAACATCTACAAATAAAACAACAAGAGAACGTCACCCATTGCGAAAACGCCGGCTGTCGCCGAAGGCGAGCAACCCGTTCGTTGGAAGAATGCGCTTCTCTCACAAGTATTTGTAACGTTCAGCGCGCTTCGTGCATTAATTCGGGAATGAAGAGCGCACATATTACCACAAAGCTGCAGTCAACGCATTTTGTTTGCCGGAAATCGGCTCACATCGCTCACAACGAAGCGATGTTGTGCACGTTTGTATACGCGCCGACAACGGCCTATCCATACTAGCACGGCGACGGTGCTGCCACCTGTAGCCCGATCTCGGGGCGAATAGCATAGCCATCTGTACCATGCGCACGCTCGCGCGAAAGAGAAGTATTCTTCCTCTTGTTCTTCGACAGCCTTGATGATGATAATAACGCAGGCAAAACCACCTATAGCATAGCCAACTGTAGCATGCGGCGCTCGCTCCACTCCGGCAGTGCGCTACGATAATAAAAATTCGGCAGATCCCACGCGTTGTCGGAATTGTTGTCATGCGAAGCAGGCAGCGAGTACTTCTGTGCTGTATTTTATGGCTTTGAGCCAAGCGTTACGATGTGGATCGACGATTTTAGGTGCGAAGTATCTCTTGCTCCGGGGTATGTAAAGCGGCGTGGTAATCCGCACGCAGCGTTGTTGTCCGCACTCACACTACGCATGCGCGACTCTCATCCTTCCCTCTCTCCAACAGCTGCGCGTTACTCTCTCCACTTCTCTACCAGCACCTGCTTGCGCTTCTCCTGCTTTCTCGCTTCTGCTCTCACGCCGCATACGCTACTCTCCTCTTCTACTCTCCTCTCCTTCAAATAGTAGAGCGCTGCGCGCGTTCAGTCCAGCGCTTACTTCGGTTGGCTCCACTGAAATGCGGGCTCGACATGCCGAAATTCTCTCCTGCGCAGCGCCGCGATGAGGGCCAGCGCATGCGCGTCCCCTCCCCCTCTCTCCTCTCCTACTCTGCCTCTCTCGCGCACGCCTGTCGACGTTCCCCGCACGCCCTGTGAGAATTAACGGCCAGGCTAGGGCGAAGACACGACGCGCGTAGTGTTCCTCTTCGCGTTCCACGACGCGAGGTCGGTAGCATGCCCAGCGAACGCCAACGGAACGCGATCGTGAAAGTGCTCCGGCTTCGCATCGCCTCATGGTCTCCTTTAGCGGGATATGGTGTAATTTTTGTAAGTATCGTAGCTGTGTGCACATCGTGACCTTACTGGCACGTCGACAACACTGGCGTTTAAAGGGCAACTTATAGTGCTCACGTTAGAGTACATACGTCAGTATTATGGAAACTAAGTGCACTTTATGGTGCAATAATGTGAATATCATACGTAACTTTCGTTAATGTATTGCCCCGGGGTCGAGCAATGCTCTAATATAGCTTCATGAATCATACGAATAACAATGTAATGTTTAAAACACTGATGTAACAGCGGAGCCAACACTCGAATCACAGAGGTTAATCTGATATGACGCCTGAATCGTAGGAGTACATATGCAGTGCTTATTGCTTTGTTGTAAAATTAGATAGCCATCACCACAATCACAATTGACATAGCAGCGACATTACGCCTGCATAGGATGTTTTTCCAAACCAGTTTATGGACCTGGCGTGGCTCTGTGGTAGATAGAATACCTGATTGCCAAGCAGAATGCTTGGGTTCGCTTCATACTGAGATCCTTATATTTATTCTTTCCATTCGTCGTGCAACGCTGCCGATGTCGGTTTTTCTATCTATCTATCTATCTATCTATCTATCTATCTATCTATCTATCTATCTATCTATCTATCTATCTATCTATCTATCTATCTATCTATCTATCTATCTATCTATCTATCTATCTATCTATCTATCTATCTATCTGTCTGTCTGTCTGTCTGTCTGTCTGTCTGTCTGTCTGTCTGTCTGTATCTGTCTATCTATCTATCTATCTATCTATCTATCTATCTATCTATCTATCTATCTATCTATCTATCTATCTATCTATCTATCTATCTATCTATCTATCTATCTATCTATCTATCTATCTAACATTTTCACTTTTTAAGGCGAAAGCTTTAGATGCCTCATGAAACACGAGATGTTACCGTGGGCGCGGCCGTCAACACTATTTATGCAAGAAATCGTCATCAAGCGACACGTCACTCATTTGCGTCATCGCGAACTCATAGGCGAACAAAATTTGTGGCGAAATCATGACGTCTCATGGTGGCGTCACCACATGATATCGTCGCTTGATGAGAGATGGGCCGATTCCAGAGGCACCGCAGAACTACGTGAGGTGCGGAAAATTTTCTAATGCATCCAATCTCAACGGCAATGCAAAACAACTTTGGGTGCATAGAGCTTTCAGGGGAGGGGGGAGGGAGCAGAGTGTCGCAGTAAAATTGAGGGAGAAGAATGGGATGGCTTTCGCCTTCCAGTAGTCTTAGGCAAATGCACAAGCAGGGTCTATGAATACTTCCTTACAGGTCATGGAACTCCCGCGTAACGCTTAGGGAGAGCTTCATACAGCGCCCGCAGTCGATGTGCCGCGGCGTTGCATAGTTAAAAGAGCACGCTACTAGCGTTCTAGACGCTACGGACGCTGCGTGTTGCCGCCCGTGCTTGTATTTGTTTCACCTCAACGTGTCTCTCTGTGTGGTTACATCGATGTTTTGGTAGCCGCCACTATACGCAACATTCGGTATATTATCTTAATATTAGAGACGTTCCACTAAAGGACAAGAAGCGAGCTTAAAGTATTTTGGCTTTACATGTTTATCTTAAGCTTAGTGCAAATAATATTTAAATGTACTGACAAAACCAGCGATCGAAGCGGAACCTGCACGTAGACTTTTCATTATGACATATCTTTGCAGCTTCTGTTACTGTTGGCTCCATAGACAGTGTCTGTTTGTCGTTCACCGACGTTTATTGTGAATCCTGAAGCCCGTTCTTTTGAGACAGAGGCGGGCCGCGTCCACGTCGGTCCCGTTAGGCCGAGCCTTATGGTGCCATCGTGGACCCTCTGGACAGTCCATAGTTGATCTTCATTTGAACTGATGGTCCGCTGATGAAACAATAGTGGGGCGCTGTCGCAGGTTTAACATTACTTCTCCTATTCGGGACAGCGTACCGCTCTCATTTGCTGCGGTAAATATCACTGTATATCGTGAACCATTTTTATGGCGGTAACACTAAGCGAGAACTGGGGTGCTCCGCAAGTTCTTCGCGGAGCACCGATATTCACCACCTGAGTGGGGTGGTCCATAAACAACAAAAAAAAACAACTTCAAAACGAAAATAAACGACACAGGAAGAGAAGTAAGGATTGCATTTATGAAGATAAACTTTCTACGGAAAAGGGGCAATTCGGTCAGGATAATTCAGAGTAATTGAATGGAGGTAGGTGCTATTCGAAACTACAGAACCGAAAGGTTTAATTCACCTTGTAACTATTCAGGTTTTGTCACTACGTAGGACCGAAATTTAGGACTACGCAGCTCACGTGGAATGGTTAACATCAATTAGGGCCATGGAGGAAGGAATACTAAGGAGAGGCCCTGACGTCACATTCGTGAAGCCTCCACATCACAAACACCCGCATCGCCTCCTAGCGAAGGCGCAGCGAAACCTTTCGCGATTTCCGTCGCGACGTTTGCAAGCGCATGCGCGCATCGCGAAACTTTGCAGCCTTTTTTTCGTTTCTTTCTTTTTCGCCGTGCAAGCGGTGTAGTCGATTCACGCTTGCTGCTCTGTGTTTGTTCTTTAGGAAAGCTACGCAATGCCCAGCTGTTGCGTTGCGTATACCCTGTGCAAAGCGCGTGCACTGCGGGCAGTACCGGGTGTCACTTTTCATGTGTACGTATACGTTCGCTTCATTACTGATCACTAAGGCATGGTATTTGCGTGCGAAGCTCTCGGATGTGCGCTCTGTTGCTTGTTACTCATTCTGTCTACTCGGAACACACGTGAAATTTTGTTTTTGCCGTCTGGCGCGCCGTACATACCATGCGCTGAAGGCATCGTACGTTTTAGAGGCTGTGTCGTTCAAACCAAAGTGCAATAAACTTTTGTTGTTGTTATCGGACTACGCGTGATGTATGTATTGTGCGGTGTGCGCTCGCTGCGTGCTTGTGTTGTGGGTGCACTGGAATTACAAAATTTACATGCACGATCGCGTATACAATACAGCGGTGTCCTCTTTTCGACGTGAAGTTACGTCAACTATAGGTTGGCGTTGCGCCGAATACGCTTACCTCATATACACAAACAAACATGTACCGCTAATCGGGCAATAGATCTGGAAATCGGGCTACGAGAAAGGAAAAGAAAGGCCTAACGCCCAGTAGAACGCGTAAGTCACTGCTAGTTGAGTTCGAATACGATAAGGAGGGGCTGAATGTTCTTGAATACGGCACGTACCGGTACTTTCTGTACTGTTGCACAAAAACGCTCCACGAAGAATTGTTTCAGCACGCAACGCTCGGGCCTGCAACGCACGAACAGCCTGGTAAACGTCTGCTTGCAACATTTTACTGCGTGCGAACCGCACAATACGCGGTAAGTTTACGCCGGGACTACAGATTCGAGCAGAATTAAGCGCACCACCGCGGAGAGCACGCCGCGGGGCGTCTGCTGTTTTGTTTGCCCCATACCGGTTTCTTTGCCCCATAAATCTGACGTCACTTCCGCCACACTTTTCGCAATGCATTGGGATACGACAGGGCCTCTCCTTAGTTTTCCCTTCCTCCATGATTAGGGCCATAATTGCACTGTCCAAAAGCCGTACCTTAAAGGAGCCCCGCGAGACTATTGCGACTGCCTTATTTAGCACCGCATATGCGTGTCGTAATGAATGTCGAGACGAACGCAAAAAGAATTAAGCAAGTTGGTGCACGAAAAGTGACGACGAGAAATGTACTCTTTCGCATTTCACTCTCCCGCTGACGTCAAAGGCCGGTTCCAATCACCGCGCGCATCTTATAATGACATACCGGAAATGTCACCTCATGGTGACCTTCACACAGTACCGTGCTACCGCTCTTTCTGACGCAGTTGTTACCATGGTAACGGCCAACTATGGTAACGTGTACCGTAAAATGCCGAGCGAGCGCCTCCCCACCCCCCGCCCCTACGGTGAAGGATGATCCGACCAGATTTGTAGGGGGGGGGGGGGCGCTTGCTCGGTCCCGGACCGAAATTCAAGATGGCGGCAGGAGAGCCGCTAAAAAAAATTCCCATCCTTGTTTCTAATGAACTGCTTTACTTATTTTCTGTTTTTATTCCCCCGACACTGTCAAACCATTGAAGAAGCAACCTGTTCGACCAATATACGACCGGCCACATGACAACGGAATTTCATAAACAACATTAGATACGCATTTTGTGTACTCATTCTTGTGGTTCTTTTCATACAAGCGATGCTGGTCTTGAACAAAAGGTTGCCGCTGGGCATGAGGGGGAGGGGGGTGGGCGCTTGGTCGGTAATTGGCGTTTATTTCAGATCTCCCGAAAAAGGGAGGGGGGGCGCTTGCTGGGCATTTTACGGTAGTGTACACAATGAGTCTGGAAGACAACACACCTCGAGCGCGAGCTTTTGCGACGCAGCAGTGGTAGCCACCATAGCAATGGCTTGCATGTCGTGCATACCATTGCGAATTGAAATTGCGTCACTGAGCCCCGCGCAACGCGAGGATGGCTCCGAGGGCCCCGGACGAAACGCTAACGCCCTATGACGCGCAAGGCGTCGGCCAGTAAGCGTTTAGAATTTTTTTAAATGCGGGGCAGTGTCCGTTCTCCGGCGTCCGCGCCCATACTGCGCATGTGCCAGCTCTCCCCCTGTCCTCGCGTGAGCGCTAGGATGTGGGAGGAGGTGGCGTGAGCGCTGCCTCCGCTTCATTTCTCATCTCCCGTTTCTCTCTCTCCGCCACAGCTGTGCGCTTGTATATAATGCGGCGCGTACTCGCTCCCGTTGCACTCTCCTTCGCAACGGCGTCATGAACGCTCGCAGTGCTGAAAGTAAGCGGCAACGTCGGCAGGCGAATCTCGAAGCTGCGAAAGCGCGCGTTCACTGTGCTTACGTCATTCTCTCTCTGTGCATCGGTGTGCGAGAGGCCATGAACAACGTCAACGTCGGCGCTAGTTGCAGCGGCAGCGTCACCGCCGCGGAGCAGAGGAAGGCTCGGGAAGCCGAACGTAAACGTCAGCGTCGGCAAGCGGTAATTCAAACGCCTCGACAACCACCGTCTCATAAGTCACATAAGAGAAATGGAAACCCAATGCGCACCCCCCGCGATGCTTTCGCATCCCACCAAGGTTGCCCGTAATGGGAGATGATGTCTAATTTTTCGTTGACAGCATCGTGCCGAATTGAGCGTTGCCTGTTTCGCATGTATATGACAGGTGCCGGAGCGGCAGGTGTCTCTCGATGCCGCAAAATGCAAAACGCGGAAGCGTGTCGTTTGATTACCGTTCGACCCAGTTCCACAGCATAATCGTCATAATAACTCTATATTATACCCATTACTGCAGGACAAGGAAGTATTCGTTAGACTGTTCCCTAACTAGTTTTCTGTCCCATTTTTTCTTTGAAATTTCTCTTTGCTATTGTATACTGCGAATTTGTAACGCACGAGTGAATGTTCGCACACCTCATAGTTAGTGCTAAAGTGTTTCGAGTGGTCCGTAAACTACTCACTGTTTACGTACTACCGCGCATATGCTAAAGCCCAGAAAATTCAGCAGCCATTGTCCTGTCGCTAAAATGGTGGAAAGCCAAGCTCTGCGTGCGCGTACCTGATGTACGTACGTTCTTTCTTTTTCTCTCTTTCCTTCTTTTCTCTATCTATCTATCTATCTATCTATCTATCTATCTATCTATCTATCTATCTATCTATCTATCTATCTATCTATCTATCTATCTATCTATCTATCTATCTATCTATCTATTGCCGCGTATCTTATGTTTCATGAATTGAAGCTACACCCCCCAAGAATGTCAGCAACGCTCAGCGCAAACCGCGCCACATTGTTCGCGAAGCTTCCCGATCATTGTAGATCGTTTTGTTAAGATTGCGCGCCGCACGCGAATGTTCCAGCTTTGTCGAGAGATAACGCCGCCACCAGCGATATCGCTGGAAAGTTCGATAGCGCCTGTATAAAAGCCGACACGCTTGACCGCTTGTCAGTTGATCGACGGTTGACGCTCTGTTCGACGCTATCAGTGTATTGATGTAGTTTGACCTTTCGTTTCCCGGCCACAAGTTCGGCCAAATAAACAGTTTCATCTCGGACGTGCTGACTGCTATCTTCGTCGACGTCACGACCACGTGACACTATCTATCTATCTATCTATCTATCTATCTATCTATCTATCTATCTATCTATCTATCTATCTATCTATCTATCTATCTATCTATCTATCTATCTATAGGTCATGCGTTCATATCCAGGCAGCAATGACACGTGGTAGCGTGAAATGACAAGCATCCTCGATAAAATATCACACTTCCATATCAGGCATGACTGATCGCCAACAAGCCTACAGTCGAGAGAGATTCAGTTGTCGGTAAACGGCGCATAGAATTACGCATGTCACCGGCGAACCTTCGAGTGCCGCATTTCTCTACGCTCGCCGCCGCCAGGTCTTTCGCGTACGACGCCGTAATCTGCGGCTTGTAAACCTTTCAAATCTGGCGCAGTTAACTTCTTTCATCGAAGTACACCTCTGCCTGCTCGTTTGGCGTCTTGGTATCCGAAAAGCACGTCTTCCCTCACGATCTTCAAGCCGTATTTGGCTGGATGCAACATTCGCCAGGCTAATCGACAAGCCTTCGTCGCTTGCTCCTTACGAAGTGGTGGCTGTTAGCACGTCTCATGAAGGACTGCCTTCGTTCTGATTATTGTGCCGCGGATGTAAAAATGCGAAATAAAGCAAGCCAGTTCAAAAAATGGGTCAACCGGCAAGCCAACGGACTCAGTTCTCTGGATGTATATGTCACACCGGCATTGCCACCAAGAAATGCAAGTGCAGGCAGGTGAAGTGCTGCTCATCGATCGCCCTGTAAGCTTTTTTTCTTTCGCCTGGTGCCTTTTAGAGCAAAAGCCTTAGATGTCTCACCAGACACGAAAACTGACCGTCGGTGGCGTCACCGTCAAAGCGAAGTGATTAAAAAGAAAAATCATCATCCCATGACGCCGATCGAGGCATCACATGCCGCCGCCAAAATTTTTGACATCATTGTGGGGTCGTCGTGACGCCACTGTGACGTCACATAACGTGACGCCACCACACGACATATTCGCTTTGTCAAACGTGGGGCGATCTCGGAGGCAGCACTGCAAGACAACGTGAGATGACGATAACTGCTATCCTCGGATATAAGAGGCAGGACTGCAAGATCACGCCAGGTGCAGAAAGATCTCGGAAGAGGATCAGCAATGGACTCAGAAAAATAAGTGGTTCAATAAGAGGAAGAAGATGGCTTTCGCCTTAAAGTCTCTTAGCCGAGTGCCTAAGGGACCATCGGACTTTTCCACCCTCTTATTATGGAGGCATGTAGCGTTCACGTCCTGCCGTGCGTGCTCAATAGTACGGCGGTATATTCTGCATTTGCAGGGAAGAGAGAACTGTAGTATTCGACGCATGAAGTGACGTCACTACAATTTCGCTTGTAAAACAAAAACCAGACTAACCGGTGATTTTATTTTGTGCTGAGACAGCGTACGTAAACGACACGCATAATTAGAACTCCCAAAAGCAGCGGGAACACGATGGCACAACACGTTTAATTGTCTTCCTGTCCATCGTCTCATCTAGTGCGTTGAGCCAGAGAAAGACAGAGAGAGAAGAAACTTTATTTTAAAGACGATAGTCTTTCTTGGGGAACTTAAACGCAGAAATTTTGGTCTGTCTTTCTGTCTGCCTGTCTGTCTTTCTGTTTGTCGGCACGTCCCTCGATTCAGCCACTCGGCCAAAGTTGAACCACTTGCCCAAGGGCAAGCCGTCTTGAACTGGTACGGCTGTTCATACTTGTGAACGTTTTCGATCAAAAAGTAAATATCATGCATATCTGAGGTGCAACATCACTAGGTAAGTATTAGGTGGCGTGTTCCTTTAATAGAAAATGCATACGTACGTAATTTTAAGGACCCTAGTTTCTTAAGCTGCGCTGAAAATGCATAAGAATGGAAGCTTGAGCGAGTTGGTATGCGTTCATCTTTGTTGAAACAGCGCTCACTAGACGACGACGAAGTAAAAGAAGGCACAGGACAGGCGCTGCCTGTCCTGTGCCTTCTTTTACTTCGTCGTCGTCCAGTGAGCGCTGTTTCAACAAAGCTGAAAATGCGACTGCGCTGAAATTTGCCTTCCTCCGTGCCCTTCGCACGAGCTCATTGTTGTGTTTCGGTTTCGGTTCTGTATTGCACTGTACGAATGCCATGGGTTGGTGTTGAAAAGCTTTAGTTTTGAGAAGGCCAAGAAGGTGAAAAAAAATATTTAAAAAATGAAAAAGCAGCGTTGTGGGCGGCCTTCAGGCTGCCGGTTGTGGGCGCCGCTCTGGCGTTCCTGTTTTACCCAGGCGACGTGCAAATAAAAGAGTGTGTGGAGAGTACTCGTTGAGTGCGGACGTTTCTCTGCTTCAGCGCTTCGCGCCAAACCGCGTTTTCGGGCTGGCTGCCGTCCCCGCCGGTCGCGTTGGTCACCGCCGGTCTTCGCCTGCTGCTGCGCCGGGACTACCAGCACGCAACACAGCACTCATGTTTCCCGACGTATTGCCAGATGGCGTCCATATCTCACACAGCGCCTCTTCTATCGTCTTTACACGACATTTGCAGCGAAGCACGCAGATACGCGGCCAATTTTTTGTCCTTGCTAGGGTCAAGGGAGGCGTTGAGGGAGCGGCCGTGGTGGGGACCTAAGTCACATTGCTCTATCAGACGACATGATAACACAGCTTCGCTGGTGAACCACATTTGCAGCATTGATTGAGGCCCGTATTTTGAGACCATTTGTAGCTGCCTTCTACTGAGCACGGGGTGTATCTTGCATCCTGCGGCACACTAACGTACCCTACGCGCACACAATTGGTACAAAGCCCGCGGTGTCCGAACCCTGCTCTCACATGTCAGTGCATAGCGTTTTCTCCAAAAATCGCTCGGTTCATGTTACAGGTTGTCCTACATCAATGAATATGTGTTGCCGTTTTGTTGAAAGACAATCAAATTCTGCAGTTTGCCCTAGCAATTTGGTAGTTTTCATTTTTTAATGCACAAAAACTATCCATTATTGAAAAATATTCTCCAACTAACTTGTGAAACAGCTGCGATTGCTGAGATGTAAACGTGCAATCAAACAGTTGAGAATAATGAATAACGATGAGAGCTTCTTCTACGGAATAGCCGGGTGTCACACTGAGTTTTTTGTAGTAAGAGCGGCCCGCTGCGCGCTAATCGCGCGTACCGAAGGACTAAAATAAAGTTGTTCATCCATCCATCATTCATACGAAGTTACGTTCATAGCTAATGACATGATTCGCCTTGTACACATCGATATTCGGAGCCAGTGGAATCGAATGTGTCCGAGAAATTCCATCTTCTTCGTAATCCGAAGTTTATTAATACTCTCTGCACCAGGGACCAGGTAAATTGTGGGATTGAGCGTTGTTAATTTGAGAAACATTTATAAAAATGTGTCATTTATATCGCGTGATTTTAGGGGTTCGCCATTTCGACAGGTGTTTGTGTCATTTCGACAAGAATACAACCGCATAGCAAGGTGGCGCAAAATGATTTAGCCGCCATTTCAGAGCCAGCTGGCAGCCGTTTCCCGGAAACAATAGCTAACTCGTTTGCTTGAACGTGCTAATCAGCTTCTTTACTGCGCCTCGCTTCAACGTCTACCCGTTGTGCATTTCCCTATGGTTAACAGGATCTGCTAGCCATTAAAACTAAACGGCAAACAAACGCTTCACCCGTTCATATGAGCGTCGTTATTCAGCATTGCCATATTAACCACATTCTTTGTGCCTAATTTATCGCCTAAGGCTACTGGCTAAGCGCTGTCTCTGATTACGGTGACCAGACGTTTCTAACTGGAAGTTCTCTGTGCTTGTCTATTCAGTGAAGCGATGCCCCATGTTCATTCTAATGTATGTAATTTAAATTTCATCCAATCTGCAGTTGCCTGCTGTAACTCCTCTGGGCAACCCTTTTGTCAATGACATCATGACCATGTGACATCATTTCTTGCTGGGGTACTATTCGGTACATATACATATTCCGCCATGGTTTCAAAATTAGCCATTGGTCAAACTGTGATTGGACAAAAGGGCTGCTTCGGCTTCTCTCATTGGCTTAAAAGGCCGTCATCAGGAAATCGCAAAATACGGCGGAATTTCAGTGTCCAGAATAGCGTCCCTCTTTGGTACCACCATACATAGAATGGTATTCGTTGAACCGAATGTCATTCGAATCTAATGAATGATCAACGTGACAGGAATATTACAATCTTCTACGCGTTTCTCACTAATCAGCTGATGCTTCATCGCCGTATGAAGCTGTGTTGATGCGAATGGTGCGCTAATTGTTCCCACTGAAGCCCAGTATTACGGGCTTGTTGTTTAATGTCATTTCTATGCAATCGAGCCTTCGCTGAAACGTCGGTTTCAGGCGCTATCACCATAGCGTATTTTACCTTCTTTCTAGTTCCTGCCAGCACTTGCAGCAGCAATGCAACAAAAGGCGCATCCCGAAAACACCGAAGCGCGTCACGTGCTGCTCCACCTCAGCTAATGTAGCACTGCGCCAACATTCAAACAAATATATCAAATAAGCAATAATATTTCAAAACGAATTGACAAAAAATACATGTTATTAGGATTTCACAAAAGAAGCCAATATGCCGCAATGTAAAAATTCTGCGCTAAGCTCCAGCTTGATTGATCGCTACAGCTCCAATTGCCAACAAAGATTTCTCGACGTGAATCTACAACGCTGTGTCGGCTGCCAGGTTAGGCGGATTCCTTCATCTGCGATGACCGCAAGAGTGTGCAGACTATTCATCTCCTCTTATGCCGGCTGTCCTCAATTTGTACAACATCACCAGACTCTCCAGTGCGCCTTGAGGGGGCTTGACGATCGGCCTGTCTCTGAAAAAAAGATTTTGGGAGCCTGGCCTCATAGCTGATCAGGTCAGAAAGCCACACGAGCTGTCCTGCAGTTCTGGATGGTAAAGACATTACGCGACAACCTCTGATAAGCTGCACCGTGTGTGTGTCGTGAAATGTGTGCAGTGATGGTTTATCTTTCTCTCTCTTTCTTTTACTCTCTTATTCCCCTCCCCATGTGCAAGGTTGCAAACTGCACCGTACTCTAGCTAACCTCATTGTGTTTCCTGTATTCTTTCTCTTTCTCTCTTGCCACAATGTGACTAATTGTGGAAAGCTTGGGACGTCTGCTTACCTTTCGCGAATTGTGCGCATTCTTGCGCGCATGCGCTCGGCAGATGTTGGAGAAACTATGAATACTTTTTTTTTTCACTGTTCATGGAGCTACCACGTAACGCTACGGGAAAGCTTCATACAGCGAACGCTGTCGCGGCGTTGCGTTTTAGACGCTATGGATGCTGCATGTTGGCGTGCGTGCTTACATTTCTTTCACCTCAACGTGCCTCAATATGTGGCTATATCTATTGTTTTGGTAACCGCCACAAGCACATTCGGTATATTATCTTAAAATGGAAGATATTGGTCTAAAGGATAAGAAGCTAGCTTAAAGAATTTTCGCTTTACGCGTTAATCTTAAGCATAGCCCAAATAATAGTTAGATATATTGACAAAATCGCCAATCTAACCAGAACCTATGCGCAGGCTTTTCGCTATGGCATATCTATGAAGTTCTGTTGCAATTGGCTCCATTGATAATCCCCTGTTGTCATCGATTCGTGCCAAAACGCTGTTGCAGGTTTAACGTTCCTGCTCATATTCAGCACAGCCTACCACTCCCATTTCCTGCGCTACGCAGCGCAGTAAATCGTGCACCCTTTTTATGGCGATACCACTGAGTGACCTTTGGGTAGCTCCCCAAATTCACCACCGAGTGGGGTTGTCCGTAAAGTCTAAACAAGTTCAAAAGCTAAACATCACAGGAAGTGAGGTAAGGATTCTATTTGATAGTTATAATATAAGAACATAAGCTTACTACAGAAAGGGGCGAATTATTGGTCAGGGCAATTAATTAAACATAACTGAATGGTGGTAGGTGTGGCTTGAAACTACAGAACCGGTCAGTTTGGTTCACCCCGTAATTCGGCTTCGGTAGGTACGTAGTACAAAAGTATAGCGCTTCGAAGCACACGTGTAATAGTTAATTAACATTATTAGGGGCCTAATTACACTGTCTGAAACGCGTTGCTTAAGTCGCATTAAATTCAGGACAGCGTTTACGGTGTTTGCGCCTCTACTGCAGTTCACTCATCCGTTGAGTCATTGCTATAAACTAGTGCAACATTTCAGTAGAAGGTGAGGGAACGCTATTCGCTCGCGTGGCGCCCGCCATGTGCTTTCGCTCCGTCGCACCGCCTCGCATATGTTCGAAACATATACCGCAGAATTCCTGGTACGTATGCAGCACTGCTATTGGTCGTAGGCGAGACGATCGCGTGATCAACTACGCTTGTCTGGAAACTTTTTATTTGTTTTTGTTTGTTTCCAAGAGCGATAGCGGCACCCAAAGACCAGTGAACGGGTTGTGTTTTTATGCAGTCGGTTTCGCACCATTCTTTTCTCTTTCACGCGTTCCACGGCGCAGAAGACGCGGTTCTTACACTGCTTCGGACGTTAGGGGTTTTAACAAAAGCAGTTGTTTTATTTATGGAATTTACGCTGCTGAATTCTGTTCCACGCGTAATAGAGGTCGATGCGAATTTTCTCTTTCCCTGTAACAGGGGATCTTTGTGTGATGGTGTTGGTGCTTCCTGCACTGCACGTTCGCCAAAGAATCCTTATCTCTTTTCTCTCTCTGTCTTAATTTCAACACAAAAGTGTTTTATGCCGGGGTCCACCAAGACTTCACTGACACATTGCTGTCAAGGATATGACGTTCGTAAAATGCCCACCAACCGATTACAAAGAAAAACTAAAGGAAAAAAGTCACAGTTTCACCGCAAGGGCGAAGCAATGAATGCGATAGCAGCAAGTTGTAGTCTTACACGAAGTGAGGCTGGCAGCTAACTGTTTTGTATCTGACCTCGCGTAACTACAAAACGCTGGCGTAAGAGAATACGGCCCCTCCAGGGAGATCTCTCCCCATAGTAACTTCGTGTTGAGAGCGCAGCACGTAGAAGCCGCCCACTGTGATGGTTTTCGAGATAGCGCGCGCCAGCGATCGCGACCGGGTCCATAGATCTAAAGTTGAAAGCAGTGGCTGCTCGCGCGACAACACCCACCCCCCTGTTCCCCTCCTCGCGCCTTTTAAAGACGATAGTCTTTCTTGGGACACTTAAACAGAGAAATTTGGTCTGTCTTTCTGTCTGTCTTTCTGTTTGTCGGCACGTCACTCGATTCAGCCACTCGGCCAAAGTTGAACCACTTGCCCAAGGGCCGGCCATCTTTAATGGCTGACTAGGTACATACTTGTGTACATATTCGATCAAAAAGCAAACATTATGCATATCTGAGGCGCAACATGACTAGGTAACTATTAGGTGGTGCGTTCCTTTATGAGAAAATGCATACATACGTAATTCTAAAGACCCTAGTTTCTTAAGCTGCGCTGAAGCTTGCCTTCCTCCGTGCCCTCTGCACGAGCTCATTGTTGTGTTTCGGTTTCGGTTCTGTATTGCACTGTATGAATGCCATGGGGCGCCGCTGTGGCATTCCTGTGTTACCCAGGCGACGTGTAAATAAAAGAGTGTGTGGAGAGTACTCGTTGAGTGCGGACGTTTCTTCTGCTTCAGCGCTTCGCGCCAAACCGCGTGTTCGGGCTGGCCGGCGTCCCCGCTGGTCGCGTTGGTCACCGCCGGTCTTCGCCTGCTGCTGCGCCGGGAATACCAGCCCGCAACACAGCACTCATGTTTCCCGACGTATTGGCAGATGGCGTCCATATCTCACGCAGCGCCTCTTCTATCGTCTTTAGACGACATTTGAAGCGAAGCACGCAGATACGCGGCCATTTTTTTCATGGTCGTTGAAAACGGCGGGGCGTTTCCTGTCTGTCCATAGAACCAATACTAGGCCCCTTTTGAGTTATAACAACATTTTCATTTTGATGCGCCTACTCTGTTTACTGTGCTTGCATGTTCTCGCACTCTGTATTGATGTGATTAATTTAATGGCCAGTGGTTACCAATCATTACCGCCCTCTTTTATAATGCCCCTTCAGGACTCTAGTTAGGAGGGGTTGCAAGTAAACAAATGATGGTGGGATGGAAAGTAAACAAGCGATTGTGGAATGATGCTGTTGTTAATCAAATCGTACAAGAATATAAGAGAAAAGAAGAACAAGCACACTAAAGCATGTTCGTCGTACAATTTTACAAAACATGTTTTGTCTACCTTTCACACTTAATCATGTATCCCAGCAGCACCTGCCACGCCGTGCCATCATTAGATACTAGCGTCTCTTTTGTTTAACGAGAATTCTAAGAAAGAGTAATAGAAAATCGTGTCTCATATGATTTTTCTTGTCGTCTGTAAAAAACGACGCAATGGAAAAAATCACAGCATATCCACGGAGTGAATAATGATGAGTGGGCGAAGCTGCGGAGGTTCATCGGTAAACCGTGAATCTTCCGTGAATTCTGCCCAGTACATCATCACCGACGTGAGATCGGGCGCGTTTATACTAAAGGTTAGATGAGCTATGACGACTTGCAGCTCACTTTAATTTTACATGTACGCTGTGAATTTTCATTGTTTAGAAAACCATTGCTTTAGAAAAATCTGGCGTCTTTCGTTAAGCAGCTGGCGTCTTTTCGTTTTGCTTTAGAAACATCTGGCGTTCTTTCGTTTTGCTTTTACAAAACATCTGGCGTCTTTCGTTGGTTTATTTCATCAATCAACGGCGTTTTGAACAAAATTTTTATTGTTTAATCACGCACAGGAGAAATCTCACCAGGCACTACCTTGGAGGGAAACAATGGCTGCTAATGGGAATGAGAGACAGAAGAAGTCGGCTTTTAGCTAACACTTACACTTCTACTTCTACTAACGTTTCCTACTGAAACATGCCAATGGCTGCTAATGGGGAATGAGAGACAGAAGAATTCGGCTTTTAGTTAACGCGCACGCTGCGAATTTTTTATTGTTTAACAACGCACAGGAAAAATCTCCCACCGGCACCACCTTGGAGGTCAAAGCGTAAAACTTGTTACGGACTACGACTACTACTACTGCTACTACTACGACGACGACGACTACGAGGGACGAACGGGTGCCGCCTTAAGAAGCTTCGCCTCTAAAATTGCACCATTTCCCGCTAAAGGGGACCATGAGGCGATGCGAAGCCGGAGCACTTGCACGATCGCGTTCCGTTGGCGTTCTTTGGGCATGCTACCGACCTCGCGTCGTGGAAGGCGAAGAGGAACGTTACGCGCGTCTTGTCTTCACTCTAGCCTGGCCGTTAATTCTCACAGGGCGAGCGGGGAACGCGGGGGGGGGGGGAGGTGATTCTTAAAAGGAAGAAGGAAATGAAAATGGAAATTGGGTGTGGAGTGCACGATAACTGTCTCTCAAGTGAGGACACCTCAACCGATACACTCACGGGGGATTGGGGATTAAAGGGACAGTGAGAGTGAAAAAAGTATGGTAAAAGAAGAAAAAGAAAGGTATGAGTGAAAAAAAACAGTGTGGGGGTGGGGGGGCAGGAGAACGGGCGTCCGAGTCACCGTGGTGAGCGGCTAGAAAATTCGTTCGACTAGGCCGGCATCCTCGAGAAAAGCTAGTAGGGCCGCAAGGGCTGATCGGCGACGGTGTACGTGGCCGGTGGGATGGAGCAAGTCCTGTAGGGTCGCACACGGCAGTCCGACGAGGCGGTACTTCATGGCGAGCCGCTTCCGCGCAGTGTTGAGAGACGGACAGTCAAACAATAGGTGGCACAGGGTTTCGATCGCGCCGCAATCGGTGCAGTTCGGTGCAGCGGCGCCGCGAAGACGATGCCTGCGTTCCGCGGGCCACACAGAACCGGTCCTCAGGGCAAGAAGAAGCGCGCGCTCGCGGCGAGTGAAACCAGTGGCTGGGATGGGAGGAGGGGGGTGTCCGGAGGCGACCCGTGCGTCAGGATGCTCGCGCACCAGCTCCCGACGAAGGTTGTTGCGTGCCGAGTCGAACGAGCTGGCGTAATCCGTCAGCGAAGTCTCGGCGGAGTGTGCTCGTTTTGCGAGTTCGTCTGCAGCCTCGTTGCCCGCGATGCCGACGTGTGAAGGGAGCCACTGAAGGACCACATCAACGCGGTCGGTAGGCGCGCGAGAGGGGGGCAGCGTAGGAGAGGAGAGACAGGGGGAGGGGACGCGCATGCGCTGGTGCTCATCGCCGCGTGGCGCAGGAGAGAATTTCGGCATGTCTAGCCCGCGTTTCAGAGGAAGAGTGGAAAGGGGAGGGGAGAGGGAAAGTGGAGAGGGGGATGGGAGAGGGGGTGGAGAGGGGAAGTGGGGATAGGAAGGGGAGAGGGTGAATGGAGAGGGTATGCGCATGCGCAGTAAGGGTGGTCACGCCGCACACCACCACCACCACCACCACCACCGGATTGACCTCCGCCATAAGATACTTCGCATCTAATAATTGAATAATATGAAGCAATCTACCACATCCCTGCAGTAGCTCACGTATTCCTCTCTTCTATGATCGATAAAAGATAACTAGTAGAAAACCTATACACATATAGTTGGAGATGCAATCACTTGAAAAAGCATTTTTCTTTCATAATGACATGTATAAGAAACCATGCGCTAAGTTGTGTGCAATGTTTGTAATTAAGAAAAACAGGTACGTGCGTCGTTATCGCGCCTTTTTTCTACTACGTTAAGCTTCATGCCGATGCTTCATAAATTATGGGCTTCTTATTCTTCTAATCTCACGTTACTTCTCTACGAGCCCTTTTCGCAGAATTTCACTGATCTGAAGCCACGTTAGCCAGCTATAGAAGAGGAAACGAGCTTTCATTTCCTTCATAAGGAGCCTTTCATAACAACTTCCCCGAGACACATTTTTTCTCATAATTTATTCAATAATAAAAGCAGCCCTGTACCACGGAGGTAAGGAAGTTGTAATCGTAAAACACGTTGTTTGGAGTTTAAGTATACACATAGTAACGTAATTATTTTGCCGTTTCTTTGGTGTCAACCAGGAAAACTTTTTCATTCTTTTATTTATTTCACAATACTGCAGGCCCTTCTCGCGCCCATATGATGAGCCCGGAACTTCTATGATACGGGTCTTTTAATGGCGCAAGAAGTTTCTTCCGGCTCATTAGCGTCAAAGAAATTTCTTAGGCCGAGTGAGAACACTCTGAGCGAAACACTATTGTAAATCACGTGAGCGTTTTGGTGGAACCCCGTGGTAGAACCTTATGGTTTCTTGCGGACCGCCGTAAAACACACACACACACACACACACACACACACACACACACACACACACACACACACACACACACACACACACACACGCGCGCGCGCGCGCGCGCGATTGCACTCTCAGCCTTATAATGGAACCTTGCTCTCTGAACTCGGATTTTGAAGGACGAAGGTAGTTAGTACGCCCTGAAGCCTTAGCGTTAGAATGCTCAACGCCAGAAGGAGCAGTCTTTTTTCCGATTCTTTCCAATAAGGCGGCTGCTCCATTCCACGTAGGCCAAATCAAGTCGAATCGAAAGCAGTGGCCTTGAATATGAATGGGACAGTGTGTTTTCTTCAATACCATGGAAGTACCAATACCTGTACCAGTAAATGAAGAAGGACAAAAATTCACCGACGATTACGATACTCCCTATGCGAATTCGGAGCGCAGCATCGTGTCGGGACAACGCCAGCTGTGTTTGAATTTTGGGCTATCCGCAGTTGTAGCAATCTAAGATCCGTTACATATTCCCAAGACATTACCAGCGCTCGAGCGCTACGCACACCACTCTGTGCACTGCAGGCGTCGCGAACCAAGCGAAACGCCGACAGCCCCGTTACAACAAGCGAAGCCAGCCGCAATGCACGTGCCAGCCCTGCATGCGCAAGGGCTACGACCGAAGGGCTAGCGCGCGTGACGGAGGAAGAAAGAAGGGTTAGAGGCCAGTGGCTCTAATATCGACAGACTCCTTGTTCGCTATATTTCGTCCTCGTTCGCTCTATCGGTTGCGTCGATGCCTTCAACGCCAATGGCAATGCCGCTTAACGTAGGAAAGGGCGCTTAAGAGCTGCGCTATAAAAGAAGACGATGGCTCTCGCGTTCCAGTCGTAAAGGAGAGTGTGAGTTTTTTATTATACCTTCAGTTGGTAGCCCGCTGTTGTCTGTCTTTTCATGGTTAACCTGAGACTTTTGTGCAATCACTTGTCCTTTCCGGGAGCAGTTGTCGCATTGAGGCTAGTAGGGACGCATGCGGGATCACGTGCGGCAAACTGTATGCGGGAAAATTTAGTGGTAGGTTTATACTGTCACGGGCGGAGATGGGCAGCGAACGATGACGACGACGAAGGGCTGAGCGGAACGCGCTTGGACTGCGGCAGCGCTGTGCGCTTTTGGCTGTCAAATATACCCTGCGTATATAGTTCTTCCCCGTAACATCTTTGGTGGAGGTGCGGGGTACGACTCGCTATAAAGCACCAGGAACTGGATCTTCGCAGCGGACGGCGTGTTGCAGCTGCCACGATGACGGACCAAGCGACCCAGTGCGAACAAGATCCGTCAAGATCCGACAAGATCCGTGATCCTGGCACATTCAACGGCACAAGTGGCGTGGACGTCGACGACTGGCTGGCTCTGTATGAGCGCGTCAGCAGCAGCAACCACTGGGACCCAACGCTGATGCTGGCCAACATCCTCTTCTACTTGCGTGGCACTGCAAAACTCTGGTACGAGACGCATGAAGAAGAGTTGACAAGATGGGATGTCTGCAAGAAAAAATTACGGGATTTATTTGGGAAGCCTATCGGACGACAAGCAGCTGCAAAGAAAGAGCTCGCAACTCGTGTCCAGACTTCCACAGAGCCGTACACCGCGTACATCCAGGACGTGTTGGCTTTGTGCCGCAAGATAGACAAGGACATGCCTGAAGAGGACAAGGTCGGACACATACTAAAGGGAGTTGCCGATGACGCCTTTAATTTTCTGCTGTGCAAGGATTGCTCGACTGTGGAGTCTGTCATTTCAGAATGTCGTCGCTTCGAACAGGCAAAAAGTAGGCGCATTATTCACCGCTTTGACCGTCTTCCCAACACGGCGGCTACGTCCTCCTGCGAAGATTTACCCACGCTACATCAACCACCAGCTCCGGAAAACGTCACCAGGATTGTCCGTCGCGAACTAGAGGCTATGGCTCCTGTTATGTCCAATAGACGAGTTGCAAAAAACAGCGCCATCTGTACATATGTGCAGGAAGCAGCCAACGGCCGCCATTGTGCCTGAGCACTCCCGTGCGTTTGGCTGGACATGCATACCACTTGGATCACATAAAACGTTCACATCCAAGTGAAACGTTTATCTCACGCTCATACCTCTTTTCACTCGCGCGAGCGCCGCATTCTTGCGTGTTTTTTTGTTTGTTTTCATGCACAATGGCGGCTCAGTCCAGTGTTGCCTGAACACTTTGGGGCTTTTTACAGTGTTGCTGGTATTTATGCAACTCGTCTATGAAAACACTACCGGAAAACAGTCTCGCTACTGTTTCCTTAATACAGGCCGTGGTGCGCCAGGAGATCGCGAATATGGGCATTTCGCCAAACCTCCAAAGTGCTAATGCTACTCCCAACTCGGCTTCTCCAGTCGTTGCTGCTGCTACTCCGACCCTCCCCTCTGCGCCGCGACGAAACCCAGCCGAATGGCGTACACCTGATGATCGGCCCATATGTTTCACGTGCCATCGGATAGGACCCGCCGTTGCCGCAGCCGTTGGGGACCCGCCGTTGCCGCAGCCGTTGGACCTCATCACCTCGACCAAGCTTCTACAATTGGGGATGCCGGTCCGAACGTGCGCCATATGCTCCGTCCTTTCGCGCTGAGACAAGTGCGGAGCGTTTTTCAGAACATCGAACCAGCCGATCACCATCGCCCCAGCGTCGCCAGTCCCACTCGCCCCAACCTCGCCGCTCCCGGTCTCCCTTTGACCGCCACTCAGGAAACTAGCCGGTGCAGCCCCCGGAGGTGACGCTGCATACACGACTTGGACTGCAAAACCTCTCAATACTCCGGACAAGCGACGTAACCTTCTTGAAGTTCTCGTTGATGGTTTACCTGTGACTGCTCTTATTGATACCGGTGCACAAATATCTGTTATGAGCTCAAACCTCCGCCGCCGCCTCCAAAAAGTTCTGACGCCCGCAATTGCTCCTACCGTCCGTACAGCCGATGGGAGTACTCCTGCTGTACTAGGAATGTGCACTGCGCGAATCACAATTTCTGATCATCACACGTCAGTTCTATTTGCTGTACTAGAAAATTGCCCTCATGACCTCATCCTTGGTATTGACTTTCTTACCACACACGCTGCGCTTATCGACTGCTCTGAAGGACTTCCTCGGCTAGAACTCCCTTCGTTCTCAGATACCGCCCCTGCCGGCCCACCTCGTCTACGATCCCTCGAGTTCCTTCGACTTCCGCCGCAAGCCGCAGTTCAAGTCCAGCTTTCGCCATTCCCACCAGTACCCGATGGTGATTATGTTGCTGTCCCGATTCCTGACGTCGCCATGACGCGCAATGTCACGCTGCCTAACACGGTGGTGACAGTTACAGCCAATCAAACTTCTTTTCCCGTCCTCAATTTTGGCTTCTCGACGCAAGTGCTTCCTCGCGGCATGTCACTTGCACATCTGACACCACTGGCCGACCATACAGTTTCCGCTTTGACCACAGATGCGCCACCTGATTTTTCAATGCCGTCGTTCGCTTCACGTTCCTCTTGCGACCGCTTCACGCCAATGATATCCGAAGACCTCACTTCAGAGCAAGTCTCTGCTCTCCGCCGCCTCCTCGTTTCCTATCAGGACATCTTTGACTTCGGCGACCGTAATTTGGGCCAGATATCCGTGGTCACCCATCGCATTGATACCGGTGATGCTCGACCCATTCACAGACGGCCATACCGTGTGTCAGCACCGGAGCGTGTTATTATACAACGGGAGGTGGATAAAATGCTTCATAAGGGCATAATCGAACCCTCTTCCAGCCCCTGGTCCTCCCCCGTTGTCCTTGTTAAAAAGAAGGACAATAGCTGGAGATTCTGTGTTGTCTACCGCCATCTGAACCATATTACCAAGAAAGATGTGTATCCTCTCCCGCGTATCGACGACGCGCTCGACTGATTGCAAGGCGCCAGATATTTCTCGTCAATCGACCTGCGCTCAGGGTACTGGCAGATCGCTGTGGACGACCAAGACAGAGAGAAGACTGCCTTCGTGACCCCTGATGGACTTTATCAGTTTAAGGTGATGCCGTTTGGCTTGTGTAATGCTCCCGCGACTTTCGAGCGCATGATGGACTCTATCCTTCGCGGCATGAAGTGGTCCATCTGTCTTTGCTACCTGGACGATGTTATTGTTTTTTCCACCACCTTCGAGAACCATCTTACTCGCCTGTCCACAGTGCTTGATGTTTTCCGACGCGCTAACCTTCAACTTAACTCGTCGAAATGTCACTTTGGACAACGCCAAATCTGCGTACTCGGCCATCTTGTTGACGCTGCGGGCGTGCAACCCGACCCTGGAAAAGTCCGAGCAGTTCGAGATTTCCCCACTCCCCGCTCGGCCAAGGACGTCCGCAGTTTTCTTGGACTGTGCTCCTACTTCCGTCGCTTTGTCCAGAACTTCGCCGACGTGGCCCGTCCTCTGACCTGCCTACTGAAAAAGGACGTCGCATTCACTTGGGGACAACAACAAGCGCACGCTTTCTCATCCCTCGTTGCCATCCTCACCAACCCGCCAGTTCTGGCACACTTCGACCCTTCTGCCACTACGGAGCTTCGTACCGATGCCAGTGGCCACGGTATAGGCGGAGTGCTTGCACAAAAGTGTGGTTACGATCGCCGACACCGTGATGTGCAGTACTCTCCGGGGTCGCTGGTCTTGCTGTGGTTACCATCACGACGTGTTGGTCTATGCGAAAAGCTGATGTCCCGTTATGTTGGCCCTTACCGCGTCATACGAAAGGTCACTAGCGTGACCTATGAGATCGCTCCACTCAATCCTATGTCAGCGACAGGTTCAGCCACGACCGATATCGTTCATGTCTCGCGACTTAAATCGTACCACTCTCGCCCCGAGAACTGATCGCACCGGGACGGTGCTTCTGCCGCCGGCGGGTAATGTCACGGGCGGAGCAGGGCAGCGAACGACGACGACGACGAAGGGCTGAGCGGAACGCGCTTGGACTGCGGCAGCGCTGTACGCTTTTGGCTGTCAAATATACCCTTCGTATATAGTTCTTCCCTGTAACAATACTATGCAATTCCGTACACTGCCTTTCAATATATTTTTTTATCTTTACAGTACATTCAGTGCAATTCGATATTGAAGACCGCGACTTGGAGGATATTTTTTATAAGAACACATTTCTACACAAAACAAGAAAAATGTTCTCGCACATTTCAATTCCAGCAATGCCGATGTTGTAATTCGTGCTGTCTTCGCCACAAATTCCTAATGTTCGTATACTTCAGTAATGCCCATGTATTCTTTACAGCTCAGATTAAAAGTGTGTTTTATTTCATTTAAATCTGATTACTAGTAGGCATCACTTGACTAGCGTGGCATAAAAAGAGCCTTGAAAGAGCCGGTTGGTACTATCGCTTCCTAATAACCACAAATAGAGAAGCATATAAACCACATGCTGCTCAAAAACATCGACTTTTCGGCTACTAATATAACTCAATACTATATTAATAGCCAAAATATTAGTGGGAAATAGAAAAAACGAATTTCTTTAACTGTGTCTGTCATGAAGATCCGTGTATGCGCAATATTCATCACCCGAAATCTCGAGTAGGGAACCAGGCGACAAACCAGGCTAACATTTGGAAGCACATCACTGAAAAAGATCTATCTATCTATCTATCTATCTATCTATCTATCTATCTATCTATCTATCTATCTATCTATCTATCTATCTATCTATCTATCTATCTATCTATCTATCTATCTATCTATCTATCTATCTATCTGTCTGTCTGTCTGTCTGTCTGTCTGTCTGTCTGTCTGTCTGTCTATCTATCTATCTATCTATCTATCTATCTATCTATCTATCTATCTATCTATCTATCTATCTATCTATCTATCTATCTATCTATCTATCTATCTATCTAAAGTTCCCACTCTTTTACGTCGTGGCTAAGTCATAGGTCAACACAATTTGTGACGAAATCATGACGTCGCATGGTGGAGTCCTCACAAGATATCATAGCTTGATTAAAGATGGGTCGATTCCAGAGGCACCCCAATACTACAGGTTCGGAAAATTTCTAATGCCGCCAAACCCAACGTCAGTGCAAAACAACGTTCGGTGCATAGAGCTTTCAAGGGAGAAGGGGAGGGGGGGTGAAGGGTGAAGGGCGTCGCAATACAATCGACGGAGAATAGGATGGCTTTCGTCTTCGAGCAGTCTTAGGCAAGTGCACAAGCAGGGTCTATCAATACTTGTTTACTGGTCATGGAACTCCCGCGTAACGCCTGGGGAGAGCTTCACACAACGCTCGCAGTCGACGTCCCACGGCGTTGCATAGTTAGAAGAGCACGCTATTAGAGTTCTAGACGCTATGGACTCAGCGTGTTGCCGTCCGTGCTGGTATTTCTTTAACCTCAACATGTCTCTCTGTGTTCTTACATCGATGTTTGGTCACCGCCACAATCTAAACATTCGGTATATTATCTCAAGATGAGAGATATTGGTCTAAAGGATAAGAAGCGAGCTTCAAATATTTTCGCTTGACATGTTGATCTTAAGTTTAGCCCAAATATTATTTAAATAAACTGACAAAACCGCCGATCTAAGCAGAACCTGCACTCAGACTTTTCCATATGACATATCTTTGCAGTTTCTGTCACAGTTCGCTCCATAGACAGTCCGTATTTGCACTATTTGGTTGTTAAGGGCACTCTCGAAGGTTTAAAATTCCTGCTCGTATTCGGGACAGAGTACCGCTTTCACTCCATGCGCTAAATAGCACTGTAAATCTGAACCTTTTTATATGGCGGTAGCCCTTGGCGACAACTGGGGTGCTTCGCAAACTCCTAGCGGAGCACCCTATATTCACCACCCAGATGGGTGATCTATAAATTACAAAAAAAGATCCACGTATA